>NC_068983.1:1536783-1543041 GCF_001194135.2 Octopus bimaculoides | reverse complement strand
GTGTGTGTGTGTGTGTGTGTGTGTGTGTGTGTGTGTGTGGGTGTGTGTGTGTGTGTGTGTGTGTGTGTATGGGTGGGTGGGTGCGTGTGTGTGTGTGTGTATCTTTATATACGTATGTATGTATATTCGTATATGACAATATATAGCCACGCGTATACACATATATATGTAGCCTCTACAATACTCTCTCTCATCGTTTTCTCCAATTTTGTTTCCTTTAAACCTCACGGCGCTTGTCAATCCATCAAAAACTTTCTTTTTATTCGTAACCTTTTCTTCTTAATCTCTATTATATCTCAATTACATTTCCTTTATTACTGGTATCTCTCTGCATTTTCAATGTTTCATTTCCTCCATTTCTCTTGTTGTGTATATCGCTTCCTCTAGTGAGACAGAGACACAGTGACGCAAGCACGCCCGCCCGTGCACACACACACATACAGAAATACAAAGACGCACCTATACATATATATATATATATATATATATATATACATACATATGCATACATAATACATACATACATACATTCATATATACACGTTATTCCTAATTCTCTCTCTATTTTCTGTGTCTCACATTACACATATAAGATCATTATACTGAATATTTGAAAAGGCAGAAAAATTATAGACAAACAAAATAAACAAGCAAAAAAACCCAGAGAGCTGGTGAAGGATTCTCGTTGAAATTGTTCTGTTTCGTTAGGAAGGGAATTATTTCTCCAGATCCGGCGTTTTAGCCAATCGCGTTCAAGGAATATTACCAAGATTTCATTAACAGAGGGAATATTGGCCGCCAAGGTGGATACAAGAAATAATACGGATGTTATCTTCCTGATGAGGTAAACGCTGGAGACTACTTGGCTAGGAATAAACCTCTGTATTTAGGTTTTGTTGACATGGAGAATGACTTGAAGAGGGTCCCCCGCTCCCTTATCTAGTGGGTAACGCAGAATCTAGGGATATATGAGACGTTGGTGAGAACTGTATAAACCAGGCGCAGGGAGGCTGTTAGTAAGGTGGAGGTAACCAATAAGAATAGCAAGGAATTTAGTGTACAAG
The DNA here is from genome assembly GCF_001194135.2 of Octopus bimaculoides. Lineage (NCBI taxonomy): Eukaryota > Metazoa > Mollusca > Cephalopoda > Octopoda > Octopodidae > Octopus > Octopus bimaculoides. Next base: position 1,541,977 of record NC_068983.1, on the reverse strand, counting down.
AAGGTCTCCACCTGGGATCTATTTTTAGCCCCCTTCTCCAAGCTATAACAGAGGGATTTAAGAAAGCTTCCCTTAGGAGTTCCTCTGTGCTGATGACCGTGTTCTTATTGCTGAACCACTACGGGAACCAAGGAAGATTATGAAAATGATTGTTTGAAAGAGTAGAACAAATTATAGACAAACAAGGTTTAAAACAAAGAACTGTTGAAGGATTCTCGTTGAAGCAAGATCTGGAATCAAAGGGCCAGAGATTTAATTTAACAAGGACCAAAGTCCTGATGAGCAGGAAAACAGATAAATCACAGATCGCTTCAGGTATACGGCCATATTCGAAATGTAGAAAAAGTGTCGGTAGGAACTCCGTACGGTGTACTAAGCATGAGCTTTGAATACATAAACATTGCAGCGGTATCACTGGAAGATTAACAGGGGAATTAATCTTTACATGCGGCAGAGAGATAGGTACATTAAACACCAGGAGTGTGCAGAAAATAGACTTTTTGAAATACCCATGTGAAACCTTAGAAGTAGTATACAGTTTCTGTTATTTAAGTGACCAAGTTAGCAGTTGTGGAATTTGTTCTAGCATGGCTGCAAGAATACGAACGGGCTGGTCGAAGTTCAGAGGGCTGCTGCTTCCGTTAGTAACAATGGGCTTCGCTCTCTCAGAGTGAAAGGCAGGTTATATGATGCCTGTGTACGAAGAGCTATACTACATGACAGTGAGACATGGGTTGTGAGTACTGAGGACCTGCGAAGGCTTGAAATAAACACTGGCAATATCCATCCACAGCATGGATAATGCCAGTGTGCATATACAACTGAGTGTATGCCTGTTACTTGGATTATGGATTAAAATTTAATCATGTCAACTTTTCTTTTAAGAAGATAAAGATGCAATATAACATGCTAAGATTTGTTAAAGCGGTACCAGTCGGTATTACTACACACGACCAATGTATGTCTTTCGATTTTATTCAATAGTGAAGATTGTTCTCTACTTGCAATTAAGGGAAAAGTAATAGATAATATCTCCCAGTTTTAAAAAAGTGACTTGTATATATAAACTAAAGCTTTGAAAGCTGTTCTATATTAACTGTGCCCTTTCAGTAAAACATATGGAACTCTTTGCACTGTTCCAAGAATCGCTTATTTCAGAAAAAAATACAATTACAAACGAAACTACGTAAGCCTTTGTTCGCTATAAACATTCATCCATTTGACAGTTTCTAGTAGAGCTGGTTTAAACGGATGCTTTTATTTAATATTAATTATTAGGGCAGTGTTTAATGAAGATATATATCTGTAAAAAAACATAATTATCCTTTTTTTAAGTATTGTGTAAAAGGATGACACATCCCAAGGCATTCGCAGAGCCTCCTTCATCAATGGGATGGATTTTATTAATATCGATTTCAACTATTATATTGCAATTCTTAGTAATTGCAGCGCATCTTAGTAATTTGAATAGAAATGCGTAAAAACGAACAATGTCGAATTCAGTAAATCCATAGATCAGTACATTATCGATAGTCATGAAGCAACTAAAACCCTCTATGGAATTATTCTCCGGGCATAGGTATGTAACCTTTTAAATTTTATTGTATACGGTGATTACAAATTCTTTGCTGACTAGCTTTTACATCGAATTTGCAGCAATCATGTCCTTGGTCTTTAAGCTGGCAAATTATACGGATAAAAAGTTTGGCAAAAACCAGAATCTATATCATGGAATTTTGGATGGACAGCCGCTTCAGGAAAATGAGCAAATCGTTTCGTAATGGCAGGAAGGTTGGAAAGCTGTACCAAGTTGAGAATTCTAAGGAAATCTGCGTCTTATATATGGTTAAATAAAGCTGATGGTTTGTGTTCAACAGGCTTTAATATATATGAGTGAAGTTCTGATGAAATTAAAACGCGAATAGATGCCTGAAGTTACTATGAAATAGATAAAATGGAATTTCTAACCTTTGATGACAATAATTGAGAAAACTTACAAAAATGAATATGATCTGTGGTCATCGATGGCGAGAATGGTGTTCCCTCTTTAATTAAATTCCATCTAAAAATCTCCTTCTGTTTCTTTCTTAGCATTTGTGAAATGATTGATGTCATGATTATCATATGAAAGACATTCTTCGTAAATATTTACCCGGCTAAGAGAAAGAATTTTTTCTAGTTATTTTCCATGCAAAAATAGAAGAGGTACCATTATTTTTACAGGGAAAATCACATACACAAAAATTTAGGTAAAATAATTGTAGCAACTCTGGTATGCCGCGACTAGCATCAAACTCTGTACTAGAAAAGTATAAATCATGACTTATTAATTTTAGTGAGTCATATATCATATTAGTATCTCGGAGTGATTTTAATTGCACTCAGCAACCATCTGAAAGATTTTAGTTCCGTAACAAAATGAATTTATCCAATATGTGTGTTTACATCTGTGCGCATGTGTGTCTTTTTGTGCGTATGTATGTATATGTCTTCATTTGTGTGTGTGTGTGTGTGTGTGTGTGTGTGTGTGTGTGTGTGTGTGTGTGTGTGTGTGTGTATGTGTGTGTGTGTGTGTGTGTGTGTGTACATACATTCGGCAATAATTTCTAATAAGAAAACTGTACTCAATAAATAGTTTCTGCAACTTAACAACACTCAGATGATTTTATTTCATTTATGTTTCCGAACCAATTTTTAATTTTTAATGAAGAAGAAAGACAAAGCAGTTCAATGTTGATTGATTGCATATTTCATTTGATGAGAAAAAAGAAGAAGCCAGTAATGTTTCTCATTGTATTTCAACGGTCAAATACCAAGTATTGTTGATAAATGTAAACAATTCACTTACAACACTTGGTTCAATTATCATCAGTATAACCATTAAATATGAATACATCATTGATCAAAAATGTATAATCTTCTTTTCTGTTTCTTTCTCCACTTTTATCAACGTTATTCTTTCTCCTTTAACTACCATTTTCTAAGTTAACCATTTTACAAATTTTCTTTAAAAACGGCATACCAAACAACAAATTGTTTTTCATTCTAAATATCCATTCATCTTCAATAGTTTTTGTTTTTATCTTTTAAACTCGTCTATTACAAATATTCATAAATTGCTTAACTTTCGGTAGAAGTATATACCTCTATTCATAGACATCTTCTTTAAACGCTACTCTCACCAATCTCAATTTTTCTTTACTCTCTCCAATTGGTGTTCCTTTATTTCATGTACTTGATTTATTGTCTATTTCGTCTGTTATTTCTTATTTTTATTCGTCATCCATTTAAGTCCCAATAGTAACCACTTTATCGATGCTGAATCATTCGACATCGCCGCCCGCATCAAATAAAAATAAAACGATCAAAGAGCGCAACCAATATTATATGTATATACGCATATGCATACGATTGTATATATGCATTTAGGTATATACGTACGTACTTACGTATGTATGTATGTATGTATGTATGTATGTATGTATGTATGTATGTACGTATGTACGTACGTATGTATGTATGTATGTATGTATGTATGTATGTATGTATGTATGTATGTAAGTATGTATGTATGTATGTAGAAGCAATCCTAAACTTTTGGATGGAATTCTGTGAAAGACGCTAACGTTCGTGAAAAACTGTTTTCTATGATAATTTGCTCATATTATGTAGCTTATTACTCTTTCTTCTAGCATATCGACCGGGAGAGAGAGAGAGAGAGAGAGAGAGAGAGAGAGAGAGATAGAGATAGAGAGAGAGAGAGAGAGAACCTGCATGGAAAATATAACAGTTACTGTCGTGAAAATTGCAACTAATATATTTTAAAATTTTCTTTGTAAATAATGTGTGCGTTTGCAACATTGTAACAGAAATAGTGGTGTATAATTTTGTAAATACTCATTTCTTATCAAAAGATGTGACGCTATTCAAAGTCAAAAATAGATTAATAGAACGCATTATTTGTAACTTGTATACGTTTAAATGCGTAAACACATTCGTTCCTTCAAAATTCATCATCTTCATATGAAATGAATTTAATTTTGACAAAACATTTTCTGTCATGTGCATCATAAAGTCATGCAAACGAGATAACTCATGGCTTTTTCGTGGAATTTTTTCTCTTCAGCAAGTAATATTATTTACGTTAAATTGTCTTTATAATGATATTAATGCTACTGGCGCGTGTGTGGTCTTCGAGAATTTGTTAGACGGCTTCTTTTATAATTTGCTATTCAAATTGCTTTGGCAAGCTGTTTTATGAAGAGTGATTTTAAACAAAAAACACAGTCAACGCTGCTTTCTTCAGAAACATGAACTAGAGAATAACACTCCATTGTCAAACTATATGTGGTAGCTAAATGAAAATAGACGATAGACTGTCCGTTACGTGATGCAAGAAATGATATATAGAATCGACGAAATACTTAAATATCGCTACAAAACTTTCGACAGTGGCCACCACTTTTATCAATCGCTACTAAAAAGGTTTTAAGCCGTTGGTGACAATACTGACAGTAAAAGCAATAACGAATCCAGAGGACAACAAGCAAATGTGATCCGATGACCTTTCCATTCAGAGAGGTGGGCGTACTACGTTGTGTGTAGGGTATACGGACCTATGATCACTGATCCGGACCAATGATCACTGCAGATGAAGAGAGAAATGGAACTGATACAAAGATAAATTATCTAAAGGAGCTTTGGGTGGTACGATAGCCGAAGAGCTTTTATAATGTTTATCTGATGAATCTTGTGGTAGAAAGAATGTTTAACCGTAGAAACTTATTACGTTCTCTTTATGTATTTTATGTCGATTCAAACTACTGTCTGTGTGTATATGTGAGTGTGTGTGTATGTGTATATGTGTGTATGCGTGTGTCTTTGTGTATGTGTACGTGTGTCTTTGTGTATGTGTACGTGTGTGTCTTTGTATGTTTATGTGTGTATCTGTGTGTGTGTGTGAGTATGCATGTGTCAGTGCGTATGTGTATGTGTGTATGTGTGTGAGTATCTTTCCATGTATGTCTCTGTGTGTATGTGGTTGTGTCTGTGTGTCTATGATCAGTTTTCTTTCTTTCTTTTACTGACTTTAGTTTTCCTCAGTCAAAGCATTTCAAGGCTAAATTCGATAAAACATCGACTCCGACAATTTGATTAGTGTATATGTTGGCGACCGTTTATCGCGGAATGTATG
>NC_068983.1:1526979-1533873 GCF_001194135.2 Octopus bimaculoides | reverse complement strand
TAAAGCCGTGTACTGTCTGTAGTTTATTTTATTTATTTATTATTATTATTATTATTAGTAGTAGTAGTAGTAGTAGTAGTAGTAGTAGTAGTAGTAGTAGTAGTAGTAGTAGTAGTGGTAGCAGCACTAGCAGCAGCAGCAATGGTGGTAGTAGTAGTAGTAGTAGTAGTAGTAGTAGTAGTAGTAGTAGTAGTAGTAGTAATAATAATAGTAGTAAGGTGGTGGGCTGGTAGAATCGTTAGCACGCCGGGCGAAATGCTTAGCGGCATTTCATCTGACGCTACATTCTGAGTTCAAATTCTGCCGAGGTCAACTTTGCCTTTCATCATTTCGTGGTCGATGAAATAGGTACCAGTCATATACTGGGGGAGGCCGATGTAATCAGCATACTCCCTACCCCAAACTTGCTGGCCTTGTGCAAAAACTTGAAACCATTATTATTTTTCAGTGAGGGATCTGTGCATGTAATCAAACTGACACTGACGTACAAATATACGAAGGCCAGTGTACCCATCATGACTACCCGTCTGATATGGGTACCCCAAGAACATGCATCAAAACCGTATATACGCGACATGATGACATTCTATCAAGATAAGCAGCACATGAACTCACCGATGGAACGAGTTAGAATTTTCTTCAGGTCGAGTAGCCCGTCTCGCTAAAAAGGTCCCTGAATAAGGGTTGTATAAGGATGTTGAACAAAACACCCATGTTTCCAGAGGTGAATTACCCAAACCCCAAAGAATTCCTCTCAACACATGAATGTGATGCTCCCCCACTACTCCTGCTCATGATCAGAGATGCACATATCGTCAGCCACCAAGAGACATGCTCAACTGGTTAAGGTCAAACAACTGACAAGCAAATCTGTGGTATTGAGCAGAATATTTGCTGCAGCCTATCTTTTTATACCAAGACAAGACATTGTACATGATAACACTTCCAATCAGCTAAGATAAATGACCATGAGAAAGACTGCCCGCTTCTGCATCAGGGTATTACTAATATTATTGTTATTAGTATTATTAATATTATTACTTTTATTAATATTAATATTGTTTTGTTGTTGTTGTTTTCATCATCATCATCATAGTCAAATGACAGCCATTACATATTAGCGAACGGTTTCATTTTGATATCCTAGAAATAGAGAGATAACATTAGCGATCATCGGATATGACTGAATGGGAATCTTACAGCCATAGGAAATTGTGTAATATAACAAAAGTCAAGTTTACTAATATCCTGCTTTACATGCATGCCATTTTGAACCCAAACAATAACAAAGACTATCAAACCAGGAAAACTCTGTCCACCATTCCTTTTAATAGTTACGCACTCCCTAGAGGCATATACTTTCCTCCTCACCATCTCTCCTACCTACACAACTTCTTTGCTTTGCAGTCAACAAATTAACTTATACAACATCTAATTGCTAAATGCATAGCGCGAACCACAAAATGAACATGTTAAAAAGCATTGGACGTAAGGCTGGAAGAACAAACTAAACCAGCCTGGTTAGCTAGGAAGCCGATATTTTGAAGTTATTTTCGGATATTTCATTGTGGTGCTTAAAAAAAAACTATATTTGTGTATGTGTGTGTATGTGTGTGTGTGTGTGTGTGTGTGTGTGTGTGTGTGTGTGTGTGTGTGTGTGCATGCATGCGTGTATGTATATATATATATGTATGTTTGCATATATTTATATGTATATATGTAATGTACACACACAAACACACTCGTGCACGCACACATACACATATATATATATACCTACACACACATACACACACACACATACATACACACACACACACACACACACATACACAACATACAGACACATATATATAAAGCAATGTTTGTTGCCACTTCAACATGGCTGTTCCGTACCGAACAACGTTACTACTCTTTTTTAAACCCAGGAGAACGCCTCCTCCAGCCTGTCAAAGATACAACCTGCGTCCAATATATTGCGAGCAGAGGAGCGAACCCCTACAATCTACCGATTTGGCAGGACCAATATACCAGCCTCGTTTCAGGGTAATCCCCCATTCTCTGCACTGGACACCTGTCCGCTAGAGATGGCAGTCGTTCGCCCTGTCTCGCATTATATAGAAAAATAAGCGACATTCAGCCGCTGATCTTGCAACAAGCAAAGTAGCTTGTTCAAAATCTCTATAAGACATACAAGTAGTACCTATACTGGAGAGTATATATATATACATATAAGCCTATTTTGACTATATTCAGAATTTTGCTATTTTCGTCTCAAAACCTCTTACTGCTTATTCATTACCCTCTTTCTGTTTTCTTATCTTCCATATTTGACTGAAGACACTTATTAGAAACATTATATAATTCAATATGTAGCTTATGATTTGGTTTCTTTCTCTCTACTGATAACGTGTGGGAAGCTGATTATCAATATTTATGATACAGAAAGGAAGCAACAAACTTTAATTATGTAAAAAAAAAATATGAGAGTCTGGCTGATAAAATATATTATGATAAATTGAAGAAAATGTTAAACAACGGAAACAATTTCCAGATTCTTTCCTCTCTGAAACGATAAAGTCATGAAGCAACTATAATAACTGACAGCGATTGTGTCATGTTGTATTCACAGACTTTGTTCCAAAATAGACACGTGATCGCCGCGTGCCACATTGCTAGTTCCACTTATACGCCTTTTTCAGTTATAATCCCACACAATTTATGGCCGACACTAGACTTTAAAAAAAAAGTAAACATAAAAGACTTCTTCCATCTAAATTGTAACTTGATGGCTTTGACCTTTGCTGTAAAAAAGAATGAACTTGGTGCGATTATATTTATAGCTGTTTTTAACACAATCCGCCCATCAACATGATTTAAATTAAGGCAACACACTCGCTGGTTGCCATTAATTAATTGATCATCACTTGCTGTAGTTTGAGTTTTTAACGTAAAGACTTGTTCCGTATTTTCGTATATCTATCTATGCCCCCAAAATACATGTGTATGTATATATGTGTATGCATATATGTGTATATACACTAATCCCTCGCCATATCGCAGTTTACCTATCGTGGAGTGTTTTGGAACGTAACACCTGCGATAATCGAGAGATTACTGTAACATATATATAATAATAAAAGTAATCCTTTCAACTGGAGCCACAAGGCCATCAAACTTTGGGGGGGGGGACTAGTCGATTTCATCGAGACCAATGTTTCACTGGAACTTAATTTATAAACCCCGAATGGATAAAAGGGAAAGTCGACCTCGGCGGAATCTGAACTCAGAACGTAGTGGCAGACGAAATGCAGCTAAGCATTTCTTCCAGTGGGTTAACAATTCTACCAGCTCACCGCCTTTCAACAATAACAACAATAATAACAACAACAACAATAACAACAATAATAATAACAATAATAACAATAACAATAATAATAACAACAACAACAGTAAACCTAGGTTGGAATTTATAAACATTTAATAAATCACTACGCGCGTTTTCATAAATTACATGACTTTTAAGATCACAATGCGTATTCCTGTGGTGATTACAGTGTAGTTTGTAGTATCCGTGGCCATCCGGTTGATCATCATGTTGATGATATCATGTAAACATAGAAGCAAAGCATCATTCATGAAATTTGAAAATAAAATATTTTGAAACCAAATAACGCATTACAGAAAAGCGAAGGAAACCAAACAAATAGGCAAACCAACCAATATTTGAGATGCTACACAATACACCACCGAATAGAATGCAGAAATCACCACAAGAAAGATACTACTCGCCACACAGAAGTAATCCCACGAATACGGACTATAACATTAACAGTTATGAGATTTATGGAAACGTGCGTAGCAATATAGCAAATACAGTTCTATATTTAAGAGATGAGGAATTATATACATTATTTACATTATTTACATTTAACAGATATTTCCCCAAGACACCTGATGAAAGCTGGAGGGTGTATCAGTCGAAACGTTGTTAAAAACAAACAAGATGAGAACAAATATCCTTCAAATATAAATAATGTAAATAATGTAAATAATGTAAATAATGTATTAGATATTCTAAAATTCCATCCTAGGATTATTGTTATTACATTTGTCTTACATTACATCGGTATAACTTAATGCAACCCCGAAAAATTGGCTCACTGGTCAGCATCATTAGACTGTAGTCAGCATAATGGAATAGGAGCTTTATTTGTATTTTCAAAACGATATTTGTGTGTGTATGTCTATATCTGTGTATGTGTATGTATGTATATATATATATATATATATATATATATATATATATACATATATATAGTCAGTCCAAACAAGAACAAGCAAGAAACAACAATAATGCGAGGACGTGGTACAAGTACTGTGTTATTGGACGCTCAGGAAAGGAAAGAAAAGAAAGAGGATTTCACGTTTCCAGCAGAGCTCTTCATCAGAAATATAGAAAAAGTCCAAAGAAGGGAAGACAGAGAAGGAAAATCGCCAACAATACACACGCGGTCACATATTGAAATATATATATATATATATATACATATACGTATGAGTGTATATGTGACTACCCATGTTGCCATGAATGGTACGCATGACTAACGATCAACGAAATCCACAACCTTTAGATTGCTTTTCATTCGAGAGTCATTCTCACTTTATTCTCTGCATATCATTATTTGCATTCTTTACCAACCACTCCCCGAATACATCCAACACATCCCGTTTCATTAATCAACTGATGAACTACTATAAACACTCGCATCATACCAACACCATCTTGCCACACACAGTAGTGAAACGTACATATTCTAGGATTGTAAAGTATTTTGTAACCTGATGCCATTTCTTCTGCACTGTGGGGGTGCATTCGAGTCTCTTATATCGTTCCCTACCTACCAGCGAGCATTTGACCCCGAGCGTATTCAGGTACTTCTAGCGCCAACAATGACGGACATTGTTGTAAGCTTGCTGTAATCTGTGAAGGCGCACGGCTTAAACATTAGAGTGCTGGACACGTGATGGTAAGATTGTGGTTTCGATTCCTGAACCGGGCGACGTGTTCTGTTCTTGTATAAAACACTGCTTTTCATATTGCTCCAGTCCCTTCTGAGTCGGTATGACTCGAGAAAGTGACTCTTCCTGTAATCTAGCCAATATCTAATTACTACTTTATTCCCACCGCATTTAGAAACTCTTACTATGAACATACATCAGATCTACAGTTCACCTTCATTTCCTTCTGCACCTTTTTAATCTTTGGTAATAAATACTTCTTCTCCCGAACGCTATACGCCTCATCTGCCATAAGACTAGTTAATAATTCCCAGAGGAATGGTAAGCATGGCATTGATCTAAAATTACTGACTCAGTATTAAAAAGTATTCAGTAATTCAGTTTAATATGAAACTGTTTAAATATAACTTGACATCAAAACCAGCTTACTTACAGGATATATGTGTATGTGTTTGTGTGTCTATGTGTGTGTGTGTGTGTGTATACGTATATGCAGATTATTTTATCTCTGGATAGCGCATTATGCCAATAACACGCATATGCATTGGTTCAGTTTTGTTACACTGTTATTTATTAAATGGTTAATTATTTAACTCACTAGCTAATCAATAGTTTGGTTAATCTTTCATTTAATCTATCAATCAATTTTTGTTGTTACTATATGTTGGAAGGGGCATTACGCCAATAATGATGACGCCACACGCACTGGTTAAAATAACCTCTTTCATTGTTAGTCAAATGATCAAATATCTAACCAACTAAATAATCGAAGTCTTTCGTCGCTTTTCACAACCTTGAAGAAAATAGGCGTGTCATTGATAAGGTCTCAAATAGCGACGAAAGGACATCGAAAAGCAAACAGGCAATTCAATGTTTAAGCAACACATTAAATAAACGATCGATTAGTTTGTTGGTTAGATATATAAGCGATTCACTAACAATAAGTGATATTGAACCAGTGCGTGCGTTGTTAATATTAACGTAGTGACCCTACCAACACACCAAAGGATTTGTTTCCACATATGAATACGAATCACGAATGCTGTAAACCAAATTCAAAAGCAAAACCAATCATCTTTGCTGGTCAAACTCCTTTGATCGCCGTTCATCACCTGTAGATGGTACTCCGAATATGTTTCGCAGAGAATGTGTATGCGTGTCTACAAATACGTGTGTATTCTTGTGTGCATGTGTGTGCCAGTGTGCATCCTCTGTGTGGTTGGTGTGGTTGGTAAAATATTTATTTCTTTGTATCATTTCTGTATTGCTCCTCTCTTTTGGATTCGACACTATGTAAATGTGTGCGCATCACTGCGCATCTGTGCTCAACACACAATATATAATATACGGCCTAAATGTGGGGGTTGGTGTGTTTGTGTATGTGCGTGGAAGCGTAAATGTTAAATTAAGGTTATTGATTGAAAACAAACATAATAATGGAATGTTTATAAAAGGGGAGTGAACACTCTACAATGCTGAGAATTTATTGGGAATTTCTTTCTGAAGACGACTTTACTTTATATAATATAATATAATATAATACGTACGCCCTTTTACAAAAGTATGTATGGACGGACACACGCACACACACACACACACACACACACACGCACACGCACACACACACACACACACACACACACATTTATATACACGTATATATAACGGTATAGCTATATGTACTGTCGCAACAATTTATATATAAATAATGGAAGAATTATATCTCTTCGACTTTAGAGTCTGAAGAGTTGTGCATGAGGCTAAGCACTTTATGGATACGAAACCATTGGTCACTCTATGAACGGTCATATACTTAACAACATCTAACTAAATATACTTAGCTGTGCTTTAGAATGTTCTTCTTTTTCGAAT
>NC_068983.1:1525337-1526409 GCF_001194135.2 Octopus bimaculoides | reverse complement strand
ACAGTCCTGTTATGTGAACTATTGCCCAAGAGCCAATGGTCAACATGAAACAAATTTATGTAGAGTCTCTTTTCAGAGTTTATCAACTGGATTAGTCTATCATATCTAAAGTTTTTTGTGCAGCAGTAAATAATTGTCCAATAGACACACATACACACATACTATGAACATATATGTGTTTGTGTGGGGGGTATATGGATGTATGTGTCTCTATTCATGTATATATATAGAGAGAGAGAGCGAGATACATAGCTATACAGATAGATAGATAGATAGATAGATAGATAGATAGATAGATAGATAGATAGATAGATAGATAGATAGTTTCTATCTACGTTTCACTATAAGAGTGAAGATGTGGAGGAACTAATTAATTAAAGTTGTATATATCGTTATTTCTTATGCATTTGCTTTCTTTCAGAACCAAAAATGCTACTACGTCTTGTAGTTGCTTAACCACTGTACTTCAATCAGACTGAACAGGATAATTTACATGGAGCTCTAACCTTCACAGCATCAGTCGTATATCTCTCTGAACACAAAAGACATACTCTGTATTCTCTCTTGCTCTCTCTCTCTCTCTCTCTCTCTCTCTCTCTCTCTCTCTCTCTCTCTCTCTCTCTCTCTCTCTCTCTCTCTCTCTCTCTCTCTCTTGCTGTATAAACAAACACACACACACACACACATGTTGGGAAGTGGAAAATAAGTAGGCATTAGAAATTGCTTATATAATTTTTATTATCACTGAAGTCATGACACTCTATGAAGAGTGGAAGTCTACTGTTTTGGTTCAGAGATCGTGGCGTGCATGGAAAGGGAAGCATGCAACACTACATCCGGAGACAATAACAATTTGTCACGGGCTCTGTGAACGATGCAAGAAGTGGTCGTCCAACCACATCCCGATCAGCGGAGAACGTGGCAACAGTCCAGCAAATGGTCAATATATACGTACACATATATATATATATATACCTTCATATACATGTGTGTGCGTGTATGATTGTGTATATATATACATATATATCTATCTATCTATATATCTATCGATATATATACATATATATCTATC
>NC_068983.1:1519525-1525248 GCF_001194135.2 Octopus bimaculoides | reverse complement strand
TATATATATATATATATATATATATATGGTTAAGGTGTTGTACTCGCGACTGCAAGATGGTGGGTTCGATTCCCAGACCGAGCGTTGTGTTGTGTTCTTGAGCAAAGCAGTTTATTTCATGTTGATTTGCGATCATTTTGTCATCTGATATGTGGCACATGCTGCGCCTGTACAAGTGATGTTGATTCGATGGAAGGATGGAGCTTATGTGTACACAAATATTTTTGCGTGAAAGACAATAGTGTTGGAAAAAGTAGATAATGTTTATATCTATTTTATAATTCATGTTATATTTGGTTAGAGGTCTGTTTGATCCGGGAATACAACAATATGGAACACTGCTGTATCTATAACTGACATTAAGTTCTGGGAATACTGCAGTAAGTTTCTTAGGGTCGCCATGTGCATAAAACACAATTCTTGAGTGAGTACTAATTTAATTTCATATAACAAAAAACACACTAGAATCTATAATATAATTTTATTGTTATTCATCTATTTCTAAATTACACAACCATGTCCAATAAATAAGCTGAATGAAATTCATTGAAATTGTTTTATTGTTTATAATATTTCCACTTAGAAGAACTAAGCATTGTGCCTCAGCATTGATTATATTTTTATTTGTATTGTGTATCTAACCAATATTCAAATATGCTGTAATTTTATTAGCTCTTACAATTCATTTTCAAAATTATTTCCTTACAGTTAGCTTTTCTCGCTTTGAAAATCACAATTATCCCTCTTCCATATATTTTCCCTCGACAAAAGGAACTTGATCAAATGTTTACGAAATAAAAATGCTGCACAAAGGAAGATTTCTTAGCATTTTTTATGGTAAAATTTCGATTAACAGTAGCTCATAATTTGGATTTAAATTGTCTGTGACAAATGTAACTTGCTGACTGTGAATGGAATAAAACCTATTTAGTAGATAGTGCATTTCTGGTCGATATTTGGGGTCGGTTACCGTCTTTGTGTGTAAATTCACCTATCTTGTCTTGAGGAACCGCCTTTTTCATGTATGCAAATATTCTATCTTACATTGAATGAAAACAATCACCAACTGGTGAAGCTGAAAATGTGCAGCAAACGACTCAACCTCATCGTTTTCTTTGCCGGTCACCAAACACTTCATGTATTCCATCATCTCTCTCTTTTTCTCTCTCTCTCTCTCTCTCTCTCTCTCTCTTTCTCTCTCTCTCTCTCTATCCATCTATCTATCTATCTATCTATCTATCTATCTATCTTTCTATCCCCACACTCTGATCTTGCTTATCCACTCGGTTCCTTCTCTTTCTATACCGCTTAACCATATTGTTCCTCACATTACTGTATTTACTATTGGTAATATATCATGGAATCCCGACTTTTTCATAATTGTTTTGTATTTTGATAAATGACATAAGTGGTTCAAAGTTCAGACCCCCATCCCCTGATACTTATATTAGTTCAGTATGAAATATATGGAATAAGAAACAATTTTCCTCTATGTTTCCCTTCAGATTTTTCTCACTTTCTACATGATTTATCTCTTCACACCATGGAATCATGTTGAAATGTATATCGCTGGGAAACGAATTTTCCACACTCACACAGTCTCTACCAGCTTTAATCCGACGTTTTATTTTATCTTTATTGCTTTCCCAAATTATTTAGTCATCAGCTTATTTGATTGTCTCCCTTGGTCTTTCAGTTGGGTTAGTTATATTCTTTCAGTTTGTATGAATTATTATTAAAATATTTCCATCATTATTGTCATTACGTTTTCACGTGGATTTGTATCCAGAAGTTATTACCCATCAACGTTCTCAGTTGTGTCCAGTAAATTGAATATGACTTTCTTCTTTATCTCTTATTTCAATATTTTCTTCGACAAGCGTCAAGACTTATTTTAAAACATGTCAAAAAGGCAATAGAACTCAATCTTGTTTGACGCCATCAGAGGTCTTAAACCAACAACATGGCCAATTCTCAACTCAGACCACACCTTTCACACTTTTATATAATGACTATATAACATTACAGGTAGGCTTTTATTTTATTTTCTCATAGTTCATAACATATGATAAACACTCAATCATTTTCTTCAAATCGACCAATTTGTTGTAAACATCAGACTGGTGTTTATAATATTTTTTCTGCTAAAATATTAAGTTTATAAATTTGCACTGGAGTGTTTCTTTGGAAACCTGCCTGTTTTTCCTAAGTGTCATTATTACTATTTAGTTTTGATCAAGGAAACCTTGCTTACGTAGCTCTCACTTTCATTGCAAAACCTGACATGGATAGCAATTTAAGCTGACTGCACGGTTGACATACAAGTTGGTGTTCCCTTCTTTAGCTGTGATATAATTATTTTTCGATTATTTGCTGGATCATTCGTCGGTACTGAAATATCACTGCAAGTTTTACAAATAATCTCTGCGATAGACTGACGTGTTCCATGCTTTCTCGTATCACTTTCAAGTGATTCATTAAGTTTTCTTTTAATTGTTTATTTCACTTTTGAAGAAGTGATTTCTACCTCCTTATTTTAAAGGAATCTTTTTTTCTTTCTTTCATAATGTTTTTACCATGTTACTATTCACTTCTCCTATTTCACTCTAAACATCTCCATTGTATTTATTGTAAATATTTTTACACATTATTTATTCCATCGATTGATTAAACAATTTACTATGAGTGATGGGTTGCAATACATATTTCCATCAGATGTATGGCTACGTATTCGTATTCTCTGGTTATTTCTTTATATTTTCTTCACTTATTTTCTCGAAATGGTCTTCTTATTCCTCTACCTCTTAGTCCTGCCATCATTTACTCACATAATTTTCATTTTGACTTTTATTTCGCCAAATTTACATTCCGTTCCTGCTATTTTGCTTCCATATCGTTTCCCTTTTTGGTGCCATTCGTTCATTGAAACTGATAAAAATATTATTTAACCAAGAATTCCTCAGTTTATCTTCTTTACTAAGGATTCTATTGACTGTTGTTATTACTTTTTCAAATGTTTCTGTTAATTGTTGAGCATTGACATAAAAGTGAACATTTTCCTTGCATCCATGATTAAAATTTTGCTCAATATTCCGGTGTTTAAATCTTTCAAAGTATGTTCTGCTTTAATTTCTGCTCTTTATTCTTCAATGATTTCAGCTTCAATTTTAGTGTCATTATTACAAGCTTAGCTCGCTACTTTGATCTCAAACATGAACGCATCATATTCAGCTCTATTTATATGAGATTGATAAATGTTTTTGAGGGTCATACAAAAATCAATACTGTTGTTCTATTCCCAATAAGTTTGTGCTGTTATTTGGTATTTGCTGTTATTACTTTGCGATGTTGTATTAGCTCTAATAATTCCATTTCGTGTCATTCTTCCAGTCCCTTTTTAAGATTTGTTTCCTTTTAACTAATGTAGCCAACAGATCCAATCTTAACATTCTTGTAAGTTTACATTGAAAATACGAGAATGGTTTTGTCACATTTTGCCTTCTTTTTTATTTAAATCCTGATAAAATAGCTTTCGTCCTTGATTCTGTTCTCAAGCTGCTGCATAAAGTGGGATGCTTACGTTGTTTCACTCTATTTCATTATGCAAATCACTCGGCAATTCGCTGTGCAATGTACTACCGCTTCCAATATATCTTTGTACGCGGGAAAACGTTATTTCTGATGTTTACATTCCACTTCATTTAACTTTATTGAGTTCTCTTTATCGTTCAGAAATTCTCTACGTTTTGTTCCCCGTCCTACTTCAACAATATTTATAACAACTCTACTCGCATCCATTTAATAAATTAGTTGTCTTTTCCATATTTATAAAGACTCTGTTTCTCTTCCGTCTATGATTAGTCAATGGCTTCTCCGTCATCACATCTTCCACACTCTGGGAGCTGTTATTTTCAATCTTGATTGTTTATCTCCATTTCGACCGCCAACGTGCAGGACTATGCCGTCCTATATCTTACGAGCAAGATATGATCTTATAAAGAAATAATTTTATTATTTTCAATCAGTATGAAATATATTTTGTTGCATATTAATGTGTCACGATTTCACGTTCTATACTGCTTACGAAATCTGTAAATGGACAAAGAAAAGTATTTAGCATTATATAGACCAGAATCCCTTATTAAATACTGCATAACCTTTATTAAATACCATTTCAAAAATTTAGATATACTTTATTCTCCCCATCTCAATTCTAGATTAGCATATTAGTAGATGTACATATTAGTATATGTAGAGAAGTCATAGACACGCATCGCCCAAACTACCATCTTTTGCAGTTTACTCAAAAATTCGTTACAGGAGCTAAAACTCCAAAATAAGTTAACTCATCGATTGCAAGACATTCTTTTGCCATATCTCTAAGGGACGACTTCAACATTTTTGATACCTCGTTCTGTAATGTGAGCAGGCATCTGCTTATTGGTACACATTCTGGCACAAGCAATAAATCTACTCTTTATAGGAAACCTTAGACAAGCCACTCAACCATTCAAATGTGTGTATTACTTTCTTTATTGAATCATTCATATTGCCAAACTCTACTATGTACGTACAATTTCCTTGAGAGTTAAAAATCTTCTTCATACCCTTATTTCACAGTTAAATACCACTGAATAGCAATTTCACAAATAATGCCTAAATTGTCCGCGTTTTTATCCACTGGTACTATAATGTAATTATTCCACTCATTCCAGAAGTTCGTTCCGATAATAAACCTGTTACTCTATTTTTTCTTTTATATAGTTTTCAAACTCTATTTCTTTTAAATTTGTACACCTGATTTAAATTAAAATCGTTATTTTGTTTCAAGGCAATCTCCTCTAACACGATTCCCTGGTAATTTTCCCAGTTATGCTTCTTAAACACTTGTTTGCAATATTTGAATCACTCATATAAATAAGCACCACTTCAACGTAGCAGAATATATATAAACAAGTATATGTATGTAAGCAGTGAACGGTAACTCTTTGCTGCGTGCTTTAAGAGTAAAACATGTCCTCTAGTGCTGCACTCCCTTCAGTGGAATCAAAATTCACTTACACCGAGGGTAGGAATTTATTCGACGACAACGCTTCATTTCACAGTATAGCAGAAAATGTAACGTGTTATTAATTCTCAGACACATATTCATTCACATATATATTTATACATACACTCGTATGAACATATATACATTCATATGAATATGCCAATTCACACAAACATATATGTGTATGTGTTGTGTGTGTGTTTGTGGGTATGTATTATGTATGTATGTATGTATGTATGTATAGATAGATAGATAGATAGATAGATAGATAGATAGATAGATAGATAGATAGAGTCAAAAGTTATTTATGCATGTCAAAGCATATCTTTTACTTTTTGGTGTGACGTATACATTTTTGGTAAACATGAAATTTTAGCAGCATCATGAAAAGCACACAAAAGGTTTACAGCACATCTTCGCGTGAGAAGATATCGATCTGCCTAGTCTTTCGTCTTCTTAGATCTTCACAGAAATTCAATAGAGGTTAGAAAGAATATGATCAATCCCGACTTTTGTGCCCAAGGACATATAAAAACCACTTCTTTTTTGGTCGAATAGTATTTAAAATACATTATTCGTATACTTACATATATGCATACATACATACCTACATACATACATATAGGTACACACATATACGTACAAACACATAAATATGCTTATATATATATAT
>NC_068983.1:1517923-1519293 GCF_001194135.2 Octopus bimaculoides | reverse complement strand
ATATATATACATGTAAACATGCTTATATATATATAGTGGAATAAGAAATAGAAAATCCTTAGTACAGTACAGCTCTATATTTTAGAGATGAGGAATTATATACATTATTTACATTTGACGGATATTTGTTCTCATCTTCTTTGTTGTTAACACAACGTTTCAGTTGATATACTCTCCAGCCTTCATCAGGTGTCCTGGGGGAATTTCGAATCTCATTCAGAAGGTATTTTTCCGATTTTATTATTATTATTATTATTATTATTATTATTATTATTATTATTATTATTATTATTATTATTATTATTATCCAGGTCACAGGCATAAAATATTGAGTAATTCTTCAGTTTCATGTAAAATTGCTTTTCTAATAACTCAACAATTGAACAGGTATTGATTTGCGTGTGTATGTTTGTGCGCGAGTGCATATGTGCGTGCTCGCGCGTGTGTGGTGCGTGTGTGGTGCGTGTGTGGTGCGTGTGTGTGTGTGTGTGTGTGTGCGTGTGTATGTGTGTGTGTGTGTGTGTGTGTGTGTGTGTGTGTGTGTGTGTGTGTGTGTGTGTGTGTGTGTGTGTGTGTGTGTGTGTGATGGTACGCTCAAACCTTACATTTTGT
This sequence comes from Octopus bimaculoides, assembly GCF_001194135.2. Taxonomy (NCBI): domain Eukaryota; kingdom Metazoa; phylum Mollusca; class Cephalopoda; order Octopoda; family Octopodidae; genus Octopus; species Octopus bimaculoides. Next base: position 1,518,681 of record NC_068983.1, on the reverse strand, counting down.
CGTCAAGTGAGGTATAGAGGATTCACTACGTGTTTTAGAGTATCTTACTATTTTCTAAAACTGACTTTTTTCCCGATTCCGTTTCATGTCAGTGTGACCAGATAGAAGCAAGCTGCAATTATTGGGGCCTATGTTTTATATATCTCTCCATGCAGCATTATGCTTTATACTTGTATTCATTACAAACTTCTCCGCGAATTTATTTCATTCAGTCCTATGTATTTTTTGTTACGTATTTTTATTTTTCTGTATTTAAGGATTTTTTCAGGCTTTCAGTAATCTAATGGTAGCCTTTATTTTGTTATTTCTCTTGATCTTTTTCCGAAAACGATTATTGTTTTTTGTTGTTGCTGTTTTTCTAACTTTTTTCTTTCATGTTTCAGAACCTCTATCATATAACTGATGAGTTGCAACAGCCTAGGAATGGCGTAAACTATAAAACAATGTTGTCACAAGTTAGCCATTGAAAAAGATATAAGTATATCGAGGGAACGGGCAAAATATTTAAAGCTAATATACACAAAACGCGCACTCATCCCTGTGTTATTAACAGAATTAATGCATCACTGTCTAAGCACAGCTGGGATTTTGAAAAAGTGACCATAAACACAAACGTAAAATGAGAACTAATAAACTGTCAAACTCTTTATCAAAACACTTTAGTAATATTCTGCCACGAATCGAAGAGAAATAAATCACACAACACCTACACCTGGTAAATAGGAAAACATATTTCGTTGCGGACACTCATATATATA
>NC_068983.1:1512223-1517843 GCF_001194135.2 Octopus bimaculoides | reverse complement strand
TATACTTAGTTATCTATTCGTCTTCAAAATATTGTCCACACTGCAAATATAGTAGACAATGAAAAGTGTAGCAAGAAACGAATATAGGACTTATAACAGCGATAACAACGCTCTTTGAATAATGGAACTACCAACTGCCACAAAATAACAGGTACGTGCACATATTCACAAAATCAACGACTGAAACCACATGCATAAAAAAACGTTGCATACATACCAAGCACATATAGACGCACGCATACGAGTGCACGTCCATACGCATTTGTGTGTATAGTTATAATTATGTACAAGTATATTTTGTGATAGTTATATGTCTTTGTGTGTTTGTGTGTGTGTGTGTGTGTGTGTGTGTGTGTGTGGGTGGATGGGTGTGTGTGTGTGTGTGTGTGTGTGTGTGTGTGTGTGTGCATGTATGGGGTTATGCGTGTTAGGGAAAATCTAAGTGAGTATTCGTTTGTAGAGAAAATATTGATGTGGAGAGCAAGGAAGAAAGGAAAATTTCAAAGTAATTCAAAAACAATTTTTGCAGGAACTATTTTTTTAATTGGTCGAGTCATTAAAGCATCGAAAGAATCGTCATTCAGTATTTTCTGTGAGTTGAAATCCCATCAGTTTCAACTTTCTCTTTTCACAATACAATGTCGATGAAATAAACCCCAATACTTACTGTTTTTTTTTTCCGTAACTTTCTTTGAGCCCTTGGTCTCAATGCTGATCACCCTGTTTCCATTGTATTACTGCTGTCACAACTTTCCCTGCTTCGGTCCTTTAGATCAATGGAAATACATTTGTGATGATAATATTGACGCTAAGTACAAGAGAACTAAATCGTAGATTTTATTTCAATATTTCACAATAGCTTTATTTATTATAGTGATACAACGAACGTTGATTAATTTTTACTAGAGTTCTATGAAGACGATGTAAGGATCGATTACATCGATCCCCCACTACTTGACTAGTACTTTATCATATCAACGCCAAAAGGATGGAAGGCAACGTGTCCTCTGTAAGATATGAACTTAGAAAATAAGCAGTATTTTGTCTGACGAGTTACCGGTTGTGCCAGCTCGCCGCCAAAAGTCATGCACCGAGATAGATTTAACTGACTAACATCTCTGTAAGTTTGATGCTGCGTGCCTAAATTAGAAGTTACTGAAACCTGGATTTGGCAGAATCGTCAGAGCGTCCTCGGAAATGGCGGTCATGAACTCGGGTCTGACTCCACCAATTTCAACTCTAGTGCCGATTTGGGAGACATTATTTGAACAGTTGATTGGCAAAGTACATAAAACGTCGTCTAAAAGCTCTGTAGGAGTTTTCCGATCCTGTATGTGTTGAGTTCAAATTCAACTGAGACCATTTGTACCTCTTGTCCTCTCAATATACAGAAGATTATGTACCAGCCAAGTACTGTATTCGATGGCACTGACTAACGCTTCCCTCAAGCTTCTGCCAGGAGTGAATGATGGCGAGCGGGCCAATTCATTGGGGCGTCGAAATTAAAAAGGTTTGTGGTATTTCTTACGGCTCTCTATGTCTCCCTTTCCCCAGTAAATGCTAACATTGTGATTAAATTAGAAACCATTATTATTTCAATTATCAGCATAGAAAGTTTGTTAATGAGAGTAAATAAATAAGTGGGTGCGTAACGCATAGGTTTAATTGCTAATGTAATTAGCATTCTCCTAATCACTGCCCATTGTATCCTAGTGCACATTATTACACCATTAGACCAGGAAGGCTTGAACGATCAATGAATCCTAGAAATATAATTCGTAAATTTAACACCAATAAAAGTAAACTAAAAAGCCATGTCATATAAACAACATCATAAACATAGTTTTAAATTGTTTTTTAAAAAACGAATGTTGTCATGAACGAATTTTTCAAATTAATTCTTTTTTTTTTTTTAATGAGGCGATAAAAAATAAAAAATATACTCATTCTTTCTCAGCATTTTATTTTATTACTTTGAAAAGTTCAACCTTGATGAAATTAAATTCTTCAACTATTTTGAAACTAAATTTATGGTATTTTCTTATTTCATTGTTTAAATTTACTATCATTATCTTCTGAGGATGTTAATCTCTTTAATCCAGCAACAATTTGTAATCTAATTCCCTTATTGCGTTCAATAGAAATCATTGAATAGGGATGGTGAGAACGGGAATGACTACCATACAACCCCCTTTTATTTATATACTTATGTATTAACTAACATGTTCCCTATTTATTTTCACTACATTTGGGATGATAATAGTGTCGCTAAGTACAAGGGAACTAAATCGGAGATTTTATTTCAATATTTCACGATAGTTTTTTTTATTAGAGTGATGCAATAACCGTTGATTAATTTTTACTTGAGTTCTATGAAGACGATGTAAGTATTATGAAGATAATAGTGTCAGATATTGTCACAAATAAATTAAAATCAATGCCAACGAAAAAAAAACAGCACATAGAATTAGCTGGTAGGTGAGAACAGAAACCACACCATGACAAATATGTGGCCCGTAGCAAACAAATTGATGTTAACCAGAAGCACACTAATCAGTGGTTACAAATCTCAGGGCTAAAAGTAAAGAGTGAAAGCTTCATCTTAATAAAGATAATATTTTATTGATCCGGAACTACCAACCCAATGTGATGTAAAATGGAGTAGATCCAAGTGATGATACCGCAATGTTGAAATTATAACGGTGAACCACTCAATTTCTGTATGTAAATCTTTAGCATCAGTAGAGTGCAAATCAAGGCACGACAGATTTGGCCAACATCTACACTGGTTAATATGTCGGCATTATAAATAATAAAACGTTGACAAGAGGTTTACTGATCAACATGAGGCTGTAACAGAAGGAGAAAGGTTAATGATTCTGTGGACTTCCCTCTACATAAAAGCAGAATTATCTGATCGAATACACCGGATACTGTTCTAAAAGACCAAACTAATAAAGTCTGTTTGCTGATTATACAAGTATCTTTTTGTGATCATAATAATGCGGCAGAAGAATTTCTCAAGCGCAGGGAATACAAAGACTTGCTCATATATATATATATATATATATATATATATATATATATATGGGGGGGGGGCACGGTTTATTTCCTATTATGGGAATGTTTTAAAGAGTTAATTCTGAGTATCATCCATTTTGAAAATTGTTTAACATATCTTGAACAATTTGCGGGCCGTTTTTGTTCATTTTTCCACAGGAAGTCTATAAAAGAGCACAGCAAAATATTCTAACTGTGATTATGACCACCTTTTCTAAATATGCATGAAAAGACATCATCATATGTGTACTAGATTATTTTAAGATTGTAACAGCGATGTTTTTTTTTTCGGCTGCTATTTACATGTTAAACATCCTTGTATTATATGTTATAGAGATTGATTTTTTAAAACACTTTTTCAGTTTGCTGCACAGGAGTAAGCAGTCATTTAGAAACTGTTTCAAGATTGCTTTTTAATTATATTGGAGATTTGTAGTAAAGATTTTAGTGCATTAATTAGAAAATTTATTTACCAGACACACACGAATCTTCCAGCTGTGGCATCTTTCAACCTAAAAGCTTTGACCTGCAACATTCTCCGTTGAAGAACGATAATTATTTTCCTCGTAAAATTATCAGTTTTGATTTTAAAAATTTGAAGCGCGTTAGTAAATGTCCTTGTAAATCTATGTAAATCAGACGCTATAATATTGGTGCCATACAAAGACCAATATTCTATCTTTCTGATTCGTTTGGTAAATCATTTACAATTTTATTAATATCTTTAATGTAACTGTGAACATGAACGTCAAATGATTCAAAGATTACAATTAATTTTATTTTATTCTCCATTTTTAAGTTTGTGTATCAGATTAGATGTTCTAGCCACTGTAAAATTATGTTTTAAATCGTTAGATCTCAATTTTAGCTGTTATACATTTTTATTGTTTATTTACGTTCTTTTATAAAGTTTGAGTAAAATATAAAAGTTACTTGATTTGCATAGAAATTTCATTAAACACGTGGTTTAAGTTTTATGAAAACTAGTCTTTGAACATGTATTCTCTTTCTCAACGTGTAACTGTATTATATTGCTGTTATATCAGCGATATATTTCATGTGGGAAAAGAAATATCATGAAAGTGATAAAACATGATAAAAATGAAGACTGCTGCATGGCATCGAAATAATTCTACTCTGAAGTTGACAGATAACGAAGTGAAAATATATTTTTAATTACATTACCTGTATCACAATTTGTCATAAGTTGTGTTAGATGGAAAGAGTTAGAGCCATGCTATATTTGCAACAGCTCAGTCAGGAGCTTGTAGAATTGTTTTACTTTATGGAGACAATATAGTAAAAATTGACTTCAGTCGAACCTCGTTTTGTTAATTGAAACTTGTCACAAATTTAGAATTGGTTAAATATATAACAGGAAATATAAAGTGTACCAAAGTATGAGAATGGTGTTTTTATTTATAACAGGAAGTATCAATCGTGCTTTTCCCGAATATTATAAAGGCAAATGAAAGTTACCTTTAGAAAGATACTCAATGTTTATAGTCAACAAATGCGAGAGACTAATACCTCAAAGGTTCCAAAAATGGTAAATAATTAAACATGTGTGCTTCGAATAAATCCTAGTCTTTCCACTTGACTTTTATTCTAACAAAACTACACATCAAATAAAAACAAAAAGAGAATATGTGTAGGGTAATGTACAAACCACGATTCATTAAGCCGGAGGAGACTTTATTAAAACCTTTTTTTTCGGTCATCTTTTAAATTTTCATTCAGAAACATTTAAAGAGATACTTGACGTGTAAGAGAAGCTTTATTTAATAACGGTTATTATAACAGAGTAGTATTCAAAGACATAGCAGAACATAAGATCAAATGCTCCTAAATTGATATGATAGACACACGCCCTCTAAATCAGATCAAATAATACATCTCGTATAGGAAACATACATGTTGCTATTAAAGGATGATTGAATAACTCTAATAATACGGAACATCATTTGGAGAACATATAACAAGTAGAACAGATGAATAATATATAACAAGCACAAAGGAAACAAATTATGAAGCTTCTCATCAACACGAAACCAAAAATGAGCATCATCCAACGGTGACCAGCAAAAAATTATATTTTTTTGTTCTTGGTCTACTTAATATTCCTTTCCCCTCTTTCATATACACACATGTGTATGTATATACGAATATATGTGCATAGGTACATGTATGGGTATGTATATATGAATGTATATACATGGGTGTGTTTGTGTTTCTGTGTGTATATATATTCGTGTCTGTGTACGTCTGTGTGTGTGTGCATGCATGCATATGTTTGTAGTTAAAGAGCCCTGCTTACAACATTGATAACAAACTCTGAAATATCAGTTTGTAAACCCCTCTTCTAATGAAGAAGCAAGTCACCTTTTGCAAACGCCTCAAAACGTAAAACCATCTGACTATTAAAGTGGAAAAATTATATATCTGTATATACATATATATATATATATATATATATATATATATATAGCATATATGTTTATTTTTGAACATGTATAGATAGATAGATAGATAGATAGATAGATAGATAGATAGATAGATA
>NC_068983.1:1510563-1511459 GCF_001194135.2 Octopus bimaculoides | reverse complement strand
TAGTGGAATCAAAATGGAAACACAGCGAAGTATCAACCTGGACGGGTTTCCTTTGAAACCAAGTAACTATTCCAGCTCAGTTTCCTATGATTTCGACAACTTTTCAATGTGGTGATAAATACATTGCGTACTTCAATTGATTTTTGAATTATATAAAATCAACGAACATGCAGTGCATGACTAGCACCACTCGACTGCACGCCACTGATGTGTATATATGCATAACTTGCGCCATCCCGGGCAGGTCGATCCACAATTATCTCCACCTTATAAGCTACTCCTTAGAGACGGCAGGGAAGCTTTGTAGCGCAGGGTGGGGGTGCACTGGTACATTTAGACCAGTCTAAAGCATTTGATAGCGTCGACCATCGGTACTTAGCGGTGGTCCTCGAAAAAGCTGGCCTTGGATAGCTGCTTTGTACAGCAACATCGAGTCTGTCATCAAAGTGAATGGTTTCATTTCGAGGCCATTCAGAATCGAACGCTCAGTGCGTCAGGGGTGTCCCCTGTCTCCGCTTTTGTACGTGTTTGTTCTTGAGCCATAGCTGTGGAACTTAGAGGCAGTATGGAGCGCGCCGAGTGATCTGTAGTGTGGAAGAGGAGTTACGGCGTATGCGGATGACATCTCCATCGTCGCAGCGGTTGAGGGCCAGCTTCATTCGGCTCACGATCGTAAAGTCGTGACTTCAATTCTCGGCGACGCGTTTTATCCCTGAGCAAGTCACTTTATTTCACGTTGCTGCAGTTCACTCAGCTGGCAAAAATGAGTAGTATCGGTATTTCAAAGGGCCAGCCTTCTCACACACTGTGTCACGCTGAATCTCCCTGAGAACTACGTTAAGGGTACACGTGTTTGTAGAGTGCTCAGCCACTTGCACGATATATATATATATATA
>NC_068983.1:1509190-1510243 GCF_001194135.2 Octopus bimaculoides | reverse complement strand
TATATGTATGTATGTATGCATGCATGTATGATATATATATATCGTTAATCAAATATATTCAATGAGAATACAAAATACTGAATTTCTAATAAGTGCTCTTGGTAGGGAAATATCTAAAACATTAAAGGAAATTAGACATTTAATAAGAACGATTATATATTATTTTATAATATAAGAACAGGAAGATTACATTAAAATATCATCACAGAAGATATAGGTCCAAATATTTTTAAATAGCATTCGATTGACTACATGGAAATTCACCCTCTTTCTCTCTGACGAGCGGATGTATTACCTAATAACGATTATTAATTTTAGATTCCATTTCTAAGGGTAGTACAATTAGGAAACGAACGTAAGATATTTTAACCGTTTGAACTTTTTAAATAATTATACTTTATATATTTATAAATCTGTCTATTAAATCAATACTTATTGTGACCCATATCTTCGGTGATGAGTTTTTGATGTAATTTTCCTGCTCTTATTTTATAACATAATCTATACTATATATAAAACGGAGATGTGTGTGTAATCGTTTTTCACGTGAAATCGACTTCACCAAATGCTTCCAAACTTGTAATACATGAATAAGTTGACCTCGGATAAATCTTAGGCTCTTCATTTGATTTTTTTAATTAAAAATAAATAATATTGCTTTATATTTAAAATTCACTTCTTTAAAAAGGTTCCTCAATGTCAACTTCCGGTATTGACGTAACAATCGCAAAAAGCTTCATTCTCTATTTTGTGTGTTCGTGTGTGTGTTCGTGTGTATGAGAGAGAGAGAGAGAGAGTAAATACTACATACACACCGCTCTCTCACTCTGTCTCACACACATACACACGCACACACATACCCATTAACGCACACACACTGTATCTTACAAACACACACATACATAAATGTATACAAACATATTTACAAAGACACACGTGTGTATGCGCGCGCGTGCGTGTTTGTAAGAGACAGAGTGTGAGTGAGTCAAGGGCTGTGTTGTCATATGCATACATCCAAAGATGTATGTATATTTATGCATGTACGTATACATG
>NC_068983.1:1507324-1509180 GCF_001194135.2 Octopus bimaculoides | reverse complement strand
ATATACTAGTATATATGCGGACAACAGTTAGCAATAAACGTGTGCAGATTGCATGGACATAAAAATCATGATCCATATGAGACATCTATTGATATTTGAACCATTGCAATTTAATTTTATACGTGGCCGGAAAGTATTTCATGACTAGATTTTATCTCAGCGGCGCTGAGATGTTTCCAATACAAAGATACCCATGCGTCAGCAGAAGGCTGATGTGGAAATGTTTTCATGTAAAAATGGTTACATGTTCAATTCACATACATACATACACATGTGCATTACTCTGTGTGTGTGTGTCCTATTTCTTTTCAGGTAAATATGTGTTCTTTCTTATTAATTATATATTTGTGAACCTCTATGAATGCATGTATTACAATAGGCATATCTGTGACTTACAGCTTCTGTGTCTATAAATATATATATATTTATTTCACTGATATCTACAATATGAACTCAACCACTAGTGTATGTACATATGCACATGTACTCACTTTAGTGTACGCATATATACAAATCTGCGATTTTCTATAGTAAATTTCAACGAAAAGAGTGTATACTCCTACATACAGGAAACGAACAACTATATAAACATCCTCATTTAGATGCAGCTATATCAATGGCACTAAACTAATTATAGATCTAGTTTATATATATATATATATATATATATATAATTGTACGTTTAGTAAATCGCTATTGCTTAGAAATCAACGCATTTGCAGGAAGACCACAAGTTATTCTCTTCCGATACAAATAAGTTTCACATCCAACTTGTTACAGTATATTTCTGAGAGTTTATTGTTCATGAACAATTAATGCTAGCATTCGTTTTAATTAAATTAATGTAGATAATTGCTGTCATGTAATTAAAGAAGGAAGAGTGCTAGTTTTAACGATGTAGATATATCTTAATCAGTAACAATATTATATGGAGTAGTGATGACATCGTAGCTGAGATTAATTTTACATTTTTGGAAAGCATTCATACCATTTGCAAAGAAAATGGGAAATGCTTTGTCTCGAATACTTGAAAATTCGGTTTCTTTTGTTCAAAGATTAATTTAGAATTTCCATTCCATTTAAGTGGTGCTATTTGACTGACGGTCTGTTGTGCATTTGATTGACCACTGATGGAGAAAAAAAATAAACACAACTAAATGTACTCCTCTCTTTGTTCATTGATTTTTAGGTGAGTTATTTTCAAACTGTGTAAAACATTGAGCCAGCAGCTTTAACAATGATAAAATCAAAGCATCCTCATAAATATGTTATAAGGTCGTGCAGATCTATTTTGATTCGAGAAATGTGGTGTTGTTGATGTGGAGGTGCTTGCTGTTTCGAATGTCAACTTAAATGAATAATGGGATTCTTTTCTCGACCACAGTAACACAATATCTAGATACAGGAAATTAGTTTGTCTGGCAAGATGTATTTTCTATTGCGCCACTATTCTGACAACTGGTACTCCAGTTCTACTATTAAGAGACGAGGAATTATGTATTAGGTTGGCAACTAAGTTCCCGCCGTTTTATTTTTTAATTTACATTTTTTAAAAGGTTTAATAAAAGATAACAACTAATTAATTAATAATGTATTCGCCCTTGTTGTTTACAACTTCTTCCCAACGTTCACCAAGATTTTCAATACCTCGTTGGTAGAAATCACCCGATTTCGACTCGAAAAATTGCTCCAACCAAGCTCTCAATTCTGCATCAATATTGAACGAAACTCTGCGCATAGCATTTGAAAGAGATCGAAAGAGGTGGAAATCCGTTGGTGCCAAATCAGGAGAGTTCGGCGGGTGTGGCAGCATTTCCCAGCGATGCATTTGAATGGCTTCCTTGGTCATATTGGTG
>NC_068983.1:1503359-1507314 GCF_001194135.2 Octopus bimaculoides | reverse complement strand
CGCCAGTAACGATTCGGTAAAGAAATCGTTGCTTGTGTCCATGAGTTGAGTGGTGACGAGCAAGCAAACCAGCGGAGATTGTGGCTCGTTGATTTTTGTTGTTGCCACTTAAAACACGCAGAACCCATGCTCCATGCTTCTGAAAATTTTCCATCGAGTGACGATGCTTCTCTATAGCAGTGTGGGAGCATTCCATTCTCTCTGCCAGTTCCCTTGTCGTTTGACGAGAATTTCCGTGCAAAAGTTGGTTTAATCGCTATTCATCGAACTCAACTCGACAGCCAGAACAAGTTGAGGTCAAAATTTCCATTTTTGAACTTGGCACACCAATCACGAGTGGTTCTTTCAGCTATGGCACCCTCTCCATACACAGCACAAATGTCGCGTGCAGCTTTTGCGGCCTTAAAACCTTGGTTAAAAGCAAAAGGAAGTAGGTGTCGAAAACGCCCGTTTTTCTTAACTTGGCATTCCATTTTTAATAAACAGAAATTAACCAAAATTAACAAGAAAAAAAATAAATAAATAAATTTCAAAATGATTTTAAAATAGAATTCTCGAAAAAAATAGATTCCAAAATTGAAAAACGCAATAAATTTTTTTTAAACGGCGGGAACTTAGTTGCCAACCCAATATATTATTTACACTTGACGGATATCTGTCCTCATCTTGTTTGTTGTTAACACAACGTTTCGGCTGATATAACCCCCCAGCCTTCATAAGCTATTTCTCTATATGATTATTATAATTATTATTCAGATCATTGCCCGGAATCGAACTCAGAATCTTGGGGTGAGTAGCCCACGCTCTTAATCACTTTGCCATATGCCCGTGGGCAATTGGGGAATGAATTTTATAGCTCATAAATCTAATATTTTCTTAACGTTCCTTAATACCGGTTCCCATATGCTATTCATGTCTGCACTCTGTCCTGATGTCATATGGGCCGCATGTCGTTTGTATCTTCTGGGAGCTAGCATTCCTGGACGTATTAATATCACGTACCAAGTACAGATTCAGGGCATCCGTATACCGCAAACCGACCTTCACTGGACGATACCTCAACTTCAATTCCCACCATCCATACAGTGTAAAGAGAAGGATTTCTCAGTGCCTAAAACATCGATCAAAGAATATAAGTAGCGATTGCGATAAACACCACGAAGAAGTGATCAAGCTAAGTAACAATCTATTAAGCAGTAAATACCCCTAAAACTTACTATCCACTCTAGTTATGAAGAAAGGAGAGGATGAAACCAATAAACTGCCCACACTCTGTCTATCCTATGTGAAAGACCTCTCTGAAAAGATACAAAAGATATGCAGCCCATATGACATCAGGGCAGTATTCAAAAGTAATACACCACTTCGCAAATATCTCCTACGAGTAAAACCACCAATAGAAGAGAATATGACCAAAGACTGCGTGTATTCCAACCCATGCAGCTGTGGTAGGCTATACAAAGGCGAAATATGCCGCCCCACCCAAAATAAGGATAGGGGAACATCGCACAGCTGTGACAAGAGGAGATATTGATAAATCGGGTATAGCTGATCATGTATGGAAAAATGGAGACCACCTCCTCCTGTGGGATGAAGTTAAAATGATAGACAGAGAAAACCACTGTAAAATACCAGAACTAAAAGAAGCAGCACATATGCTACGACACAACACAACAACCTCCTAAGAAGACCGAGTGCAAATATTAATAGCATATGGGAACCGGTATTAAGGTAGGATAGGAAAATGTTAGATTTATAAGTCCTATAATTCACTCCATGATTGTACACGGGCACATGGCGCAGTGGTTAAGAGGGCGGGATACTAACTCCAAGATTCCGTGTTCGATTTCTGGCAGTAACTTGAATAATATTAATAATATTAATAATAATAATGATAATAAACAACTATAACAACATCGAAAAATACCTTAAGAATGAGAACCCAGGTTCGAAATTTCGAGGGTGTATCAGCCGAAATGTGTTAACAACAAACAAGATGAGGACAAATATCCGTCAAATGTAAATACTGTAAACTGGTACTCCGTCGGTTATGACGACGATGGTTCCATTGGATCTGATCAACGGAGTAACCTGTGTGTGAAATTTAACATGCGTATGGCTGAGTACTCCACAGACACGCGTACCCTTAATGTACTTCTCAGGGAGATTCAACATGACACAAAATGTGTCAAAGCTGGCCATTTGAAATACAAGTACAACTCATTTTGTTCAGGTGTGTGGACTGGAGCAATGTGAAATAAAGTGTCTTGCTCAAGGGCATAACGCGCTACCGGAAATCGAACGCACAACCTTCCGATCCTGATCTGAATATTTGATTTAGGCGCCTTGACACTATTCTAACAATACAGTAACAAAAACAATCATCACAATAAAGTGCCACAAGAAGACAAAAGAAATGTTAGCAATGGCATAATTTGCAATTATGAAAATTGCCGAAGAAATTGTAAACAGAGTCGTTAAGATGAGCGGATATGAATGTGATGACAATTATAACTGAACATATGCAAACGTGTACGAATAACGGTCAATTGTTGATTTGAGCAGAATAAAATACCAACATTATTACTGGGTTCAACTTAATCACAATGTTCAGAGAAGTTGAACAAATTGGCATTCATAATCCATCTTCAACTAACGAACCATGTTAAACAGAAGAAATCCACGTCAAAATACTGGCGTCACAGACGATATGACGATGTATTGACAAATGTAAGCTTATCAATGGGAAAATAAAGAGGACGAATTTGGTGCGATCCTTCTTTGAGACGGATTAGCGAAAAAGATCATTCCTCATAGTAGCTTAAATGTCTACTGACAATTGATATAGCTGACGTTGAGAGAAAAAAGAGGGAAGTAAGTTAATGTGGGCCAAGAGAAATTAAATACGTCTAGAGCATTGTCAGTGTTTGGCACCAGATTTTAGTTGTTCAAGTGCTTTACATTATTTCGTTTTATATCTGATTCTCAGTTTCAAGTTAGTAGAATATGTTTTTCGTTATTAAAGACATTAGTTCCAAAATGTATAATCGATTTTAATATTTCCTTGCTGACACAGATAAATAAACCTCATGTCTAAGAATAAGTAATCAATATTTGAAATACCTGGAATGTTGTGTGTCTGACAGGAACGATATATTTGAACTGATTCGAAATTCCATCTAAATGATCGTAGCAATTTTAAAGTTGATAGGGAACTACTTCATGTCATAACCCCCCCCCCCCCCATCTACGCTATTAGTACTGACATGTACTGCAGCTGTCACGAGGTCAGGTATTTTCCTTACTGCTAGAGCAATGTTTTGGTTTCCATCTTCCAAGTTGTAAATGAGAAGCTATCGAACACATTATATACATATTTATTGGTGAAGGTCAGCAGTTTGATAATTATTGGTTTATCCACGTGATATTCGATCACAGATGAAGTAGATTTACAAGTTATCAATTAAGTGATAATTTGATGTCATTGAATATATCCTAATGACTACAGTACTTGAAATATAATCGCTATAATAGACATACGGTTCCTTTCTATGGGCACAAGTTGTCAAGTTTTCCATATCTAAGTCTATTTATCTACCTACCGACTTACTTAATATATATATATATATATATATATATATATATATGTTGTACTTGGAGATGGTCATATTGCCAGTTTAGCCAATAAAAACACACGCGCTGTATATTTGGTGTTAATTTGCTTCAGCTTTATATTACATTACATTACATTAATCCTATTTCGGCCAGAGTTCTTTCGTCACCCTCCTGTGACCTCATCAGGGGTCCTTTGCTTTCTTCTTTCTTATATGTATCCCACCTTGCTAACTATCAGCCGTTTTGTATTTTGTATTCCTATTGTATGTGTCTACGCATGCGTATCCCTCAGTGTTTCTATGTTTTGTAAGTGCATTTGTGTGTATGGGGAGTGCCTGTA
>NC_068983.1:1489196-1502765 GCF_001194135.2 Octopus bimaculoides | reverse complement strand
TCTCCATAGTATTAGTTTCTATTTCTATTTCAAGAGTACTCTCTTGTGGTGGTGTCTTTACCACTACGTTGATATCATCGACATATCGAGAGTACATATTCACGAGTATGGAGTTCAGTGTCAGGCGTTCCTTAAGCCTTCTGTCCCACCATACCATGAAGAGATTGGCCACATCACCGGCGATACTAACACTGATGGCTGCCCCCTCGTCCTGGGCGTATATTTTGTTGTTAAACGTAAATGTGTGGCCTTTTAGGGTAACTCTTATACTAGCTCCTAGTGCATGTGCGATCATTTTCACCTGATGAATATTAGCGGGGGTCCGTATGACTCTGGTCCATCCGCTCCATCTCTCTATAGGGGTCTTCCTAGCCATAGAGGCAATTGTGGGTGGTCTACCTCTTAACGTCTACTAGGGTAGAAACCTCTAAGGACGATGTATATCTAGATAAACATCTTTTAATGACAATATCAGTGTAATCACTGAGATTATATAAAGTTTTCCGCGAGTATAAGTGACAACTACGGGCATGTTTCTCTCTTATTTCCTCTCGGCAAAACAACGACTTTATTTTCTTTAATACTTTTCTGCTTTTTTCTCCTTTAATCTGTCATTTTGGACCAAAGCACCTGGTTCTGTTTTGGGTTTGATTGGAGCATCTCAATAATTTAGCTATTCTTCTTTATTCATTAACACCACATACTGCAAGCTTCATTGGTTTTCTTATTTCGCAAACAGATCAAACACTACTAAAAGTTAAGTCTCTTAATTTTATTATTATAATAAGTTTAAATTGTGTTCATGTTTACCTCTCCTATGTTGCTATTGTTTAAAATGAACAATTTCAACAACAGTAATAATGCTAATGTATCTCCTATTCACCGACCAAATATCCAGTTGCGGATTTATCTAAAATTCTTTGTCATTGAAAGAGTATCTTGTATAGCCTTGTGTTCTTTTGGCACATCCATCATTTCAACAGTTCTATTAAAACTATTCCACAGATCCGTTCCCTCCAACAATTAAGATACCAGAACTGGTTTAGTACCTAATACATCTGCTACTGTTTCTGGTACCCTGGCCATCATTTTATTTTATGGTTATTTTCAATCATGCTCTCTTCTGACACGATGTTGTTGAAATGTTTTTAATTGTCCCGTGCTTTTGGAATTGTAAGTTAACGCTACTAATAAAACGGAAATTCTCCTCTTGGTATGATATCAGCGACCTACTTTATACAAAAAAAAAAAAAAATTAAGACTGATTTGAAAAATTTCATTTAAAACTACCATATAGAATGGGAACCTAAATATTTGTTTTCCATTGTCTAACATAATTCTCTTGGGGAGTAACATTTCTTGCACTCTATATTCACTCCATCTTCCGTTGTTCGATTACAATATTAAGATGCAAAATTATGCATGTACATTACTCTCGTGCAAACGTTAACTTCTACTGTGTTTGACCTTTCTCTTACAGCTGTTAATTTTGCTGTTTTTGACAATAAAACTACCGCTGCCACTTTGTAGATGTTGTTGCTGTTGTAAAAAGAACCAAAATGTTAGACTTTACATTAGGAATATTTTATTCTCAGAATTACCATTGTTTGTGTTAAAATTGATGTCATCGATGGGAATATTAATGTTATTTGAGAAAATTTTATTAATGCATGCACACAATAAATAAATTTTGGCCCACTTCAATTCTTCATTTTCTTCTTTTCGTTATTATTGTTATTATTGTAGTAAAAGTCACAGCTTGTTTTCCTGAGTATGAATGAAAACCAGCAGACTAAGGGGATACTTGTTTTACTAGCCAGGTTTCAAGAACCCTGCGATGAATTCTTGCAGTTCCAAGTAATGCTAATTTTTGTAGGTCTTCCACCTTCACACTTGCACCGATCTTTTAGTAGTCGAGTGCTGATACTTCTAAGTGCACCAATTATTATTGGTATCACATCTACTCTCTTCGTCGTCCACAACCTTCGTATTTCCCAACTTATTATTATTATCGTTATTATTATTATTATTATTATTATTATTATTATTATTATTATTATTATTATTATTATTATTATTATTGTGTTGTTTTTTTTTCTTTCTTCAAATTTTCTTCCATTTCTCGCCGAGTGTTTTCCGTACACCTAGGGCAGAGAAACTCGTTGTATGCATTCCCAGTTCACACACTATTATTATTATTGTTAGTATTATTATTATTAGTATTATTATTATTGTTCAGTAGTTTTATTTTTATAACGTGCTTTCACTTCATTACCGAGCGCAGCTCTGTGCGCCTTGGGTATGTGCTGTGGTTTGCTGTGGTGCTCTTATGTTTACTGTATTGAAAGTGTTTTGCGTAGAATGTGTGCAGTACCCAGTAGTGCAATTTCCTGTATGTTATATATATTTGTAAGTCCTGGTGTTTTTGTTATGTATTTGTCTGAATATTTTTTTTATTATACCTAAGGCACCTACTATGATAGGAATTGTTTCTGTTTTTAGATTCCACATTCGAGTTATCTCTATTTCCAGGTTATTATTATTATTATTATTATTATTATTATTATTATTATTATTATTATTATTATTTAATTTATGCACAACAAATTCAATTGTTAGAAAGGAAAACAAATATTAACATCAGGCTACAACAAGTAACTTTAGACGTCAAGAACCGTCTGAAGTAACCTAGCTGTCCGCAATAAGTTTCCTGGAACTGTACTAAACTAGGTTCTATGACTATTTCTTCTATCCACGTGGTCAAATCTTTAAGGATGGATCCTATAACACCGATAACTACTGGGATACATTTTACCCGCACTTTCCATAGTCTCTGTAATGCAATGGCAACATCCTGGTACCTTGATATTCTCTCTATACCTCTCATATTGACTTTCTCATTATTTGGATCTGTAAAGTCAATTAACTTTCTATTCTCTTTGTCTACTATTACTAAATACAACCTTCTAGCTTCTGTTACTCTGTCCTTATATCTCTTACTTTCTAGTACTTTACTAGGTTCATCTTCATAATATTTATCAGTATGTGAAATTCTTTGCTTTCTTCATAACTAACAGTGGATTACTCTCCCTAGGTTGTCATGTTTTTTCTTGTCCTAACTTTCTATTCCTTATATTCTTTTTGTGCCAGTAACACTTTCCGATTTTGATTTGAATAAACTACATTGAGGATCTACCTGGTCTTTGTGTATATTGTATTTTATCCAATTAGTCCTCAATGGTTGATCATGTACTGTACCAACAAAATTTTTGTCTATCTTTTCAGCTTTACTTTCTAAAATCGTAACCATGTCTCACTACTATTTCTTGCAACTATCTTTGGGAGTCTACCATTGAATGCTTTCACTTGCCAATCTGATAACTTTTGAACTTTTTCTGATATTTTATTTAAGTTCGTTTGCCTTTTATTTTGTTTCCCTATGTCCTGCTCTTATTCTAGCAGCTCTTAATAAACTTTTCACACTCATTTATGTGAAATTCCATACCTATATCATAGCTGAAGAGTCTTACAGCTTTCATTAAAGAATCTATCTTCTTTTTATTCATACTAAAAAGCTTCAAATCATCCATGTCAATCAAATAGTTAATTTTTCCTTTACTATTTCGGAACTGATACCCTGACTTTGCTTTCCTTAATACTAAGCTGAGGGGTTCAAACATAAGACAAATATTAAAGGGGATAACGAGTCTTCTTGGAAAATTCCTCTCTTATTAACTTTCCATAAGAGTGTCACCTGAGTAGAGATCTACTTTCAATTTTTCAGAATAAGGCTAATTAATTCTCTTATGTTTTCTACTATACATAATTTACTCAACGTCAACTATATAGCATATGTGGTGCTATTATTATTATTATTATTATTATTATTATTATTATTATTATTATTATTATTATTATTATTATTATTATTATTTCATGAAAACTTACTGCTTATTTTGCTGTGTATGAATAGAAAGTGTCAGCTGTCCACAGCCAGCAGACTAAGAAACCTGCGAAGAATTCTTGCAGTTCCAAGCAACGTTCCTTTTTGTTGTAGGTGTTCTATCTTTCCATTTGTACCAATTTATCATTCTTCTTCTTCTTCTTCTTCTTCTTCTTCTTCTTCTTCTTCTTCTTCTTCTTCTTCTTCTTCTTATTATTATTATTATTATTATTATTATTATTATTATTATTATTATTATTATCATTATTATTATTATTATTATTATTATTATTATTATTATTATTATTATTATTAAGGGAGTGAGCTGGTAGAACTGTTAGTATATTGGACGAAAACGGTTAGTGGTGTCTCATCCAGCTCTTTACTACATTCTAAGCCAAAATTCCATCCCTTCAGGATTGATAAAATAAAGAACCAGTCAAATACTGGGGTCAATTGTATCAACTAACCCTCTCCCCCTAAAATAGCTGGACTGTATCAAAATTTGAAATTATTATTAGTAATACTATCATTATTATTACTGAATAGCAGACTTTGTATCCTACTTAATGTGAATGTATTATAAGTGTGTCATAACACTGCAGAATTCATCTTCAGAAAGTCTCTCACATTGACGTCTTGTGCATAAAAGCACAGAGATATCAGTTGCAGATGAGAAATTTCCTGCACTGGTACTGAAACTACTGTAGCATGTGATTTTGGTGTGATTTGTACCTCATCAGTAGTGACCATCCACTGACCACATGCTGGCCATTATTATTATTATCATTATTATTATTATTATTATTATTATTATTATTATTATTATTATCATTATTATTATTATCATTATTATTATTATTATTATTATTATTATTATTATTATTATTATTATTATTATTACTGCTATCTTTCTTTCAATCCTGATTCCATTTCTTGTTGGGTGTCTTCCTGAAACGCAGGGCAAAGAAACTCGCTGTATATTTTGATAAGTCACTAAAATAAACACATCAGATTGTTCATTTACATAGTTATGTCATAGAGAAAAGGGGGAAGAAAAACATATAAAAAGCAAAAGATAAAAATGAAAATAAGTAAACAAATAAAGGGGCGGGTAAAAGGAAAGAACATTTACAGCAACGATGCTCTTCTCAAAACGTGTGACGTGTCCGTTATGACAATCTTTGTCACTTCCTGCATGGATGGTAAGCCATGGATCATTCTTAAATAATTTTCAGTTCCTTTTATTATCACTCAAAGTGCTCCTACAATCAATGGTGTTGTAACTGTCTTGAAATACCATATCTTTTTGATTAGCAAATATTTATATTTACTGAGCTTATAAAATTAATTTGCCGAGATATGGTCAACAGGGTATGCTCAATCAATAAACAGACTTTGGTCTGATTTATTAGCTTTGATGGTCCGGTCTGTACATACTGGGAAGTGCTAAAGAATCATTACATTTTCACCCTCAGTTAGAGCCTCAGGGTGGGGATTGTACCATTTGTCAGTTGTTTTGATTTTATGCCAAGATATCCACTATATATATTGCCCAACTTTGTCATGTCTTGATTTATACTTAGCGACTGAACGTGTTCTTCGCTGCTCTGACTAGTCAGCCACAGAAGACAAAAACATCTATTACAACACAGGAGAACAACTGAAAAATAACACTTAAAAACTGTAATATCTACAATTTCCTGTGATTATTTCAAATTTTCTCTCAAATAAGATTAAAAACTTTCGTATCAATAGTTTCCTCTTGCAGGATTCACATCTTTGAAAGCATTAAAACTTTACTATCTATAATTTTCTGTGAATATGTAAACTTTTCTTTCTCTCTGGCAATTCGAGAATCTAAACAGACCTGTTATTGCAAGAACACCACAGTATTCTCTGGTCAGACGCACAAACGATCATGAAAAACTCAACTGCAAATACATACAGACTGCACAATTCAAAAAAAAACTGTAAACCACAGCAAAATCTATGAAAAGAAAAATTCCACGGTGTAAATATCAGCATATATATATATATATATATATATATATATATGCTGATATTTATATATATATGTGTGTCAGTAATTAAAAGCGAACAAGGGGTGAGTTGCTTCTTTCCAAGGCCAGGATCTGCGCTCTCTTTGATCGCTGTGTCAGTAAACACATTTGACCTTTGTTAACTTTAAGAGTGTGACGCTTCTTTTGTTTTCGAAGCCCTCAGGAATGTGAAACCTCATTGTTGATCTCCCTCTCACCATCGGCTGAACCTATTTACAGACTTGTATCGTTTTCTTGTCTATTCACCATCTCTTTCTCTTCCTCCTACTATCCCCATATCTCTTACATATTTATAATTAAGTACAAGACTAAACAACATTTAATAATACCATAGAGTAATACTAGCAAAGTTGGCAGACTTAACTAAATAATGGTAATACTGTCACGGTGGCTACAAATGTTAGCTACAACGATATAGATCAAGGTACTGTTGGTCGTAACTAATAATAAACAATGCTGGAATGGCAAAGTTAAAGTAGCTGCAAGAGTATTAATGGCAGAGTTGATAATAATGACAGAGACACTAACCATCTCTACATCTGCTGTACAGGGTTCAATACTAATAATTTAATATAGCACAAATCTGTCTTAAGAAACAAACGGGAAAACTACAACAGTTCCAGAAATCCCTTATACTATAGTTAATCTGGAAACGCGAGGGGAGAGACAGCCTGGGGTTGAAAAGTCATCCATTGGCATAAATTTGCTCTGAATACGAACTTAGATGGTCACTTGAACGGGAGCACCCCAACTTGAGCCCTCCAAGAAAAAATATAAGAGGATCAAATGGACATGAAAAGAGTATATAGAAGTATACTATTAATATTGTTATTTTCGTATATACACAATACTAGCAACTGGGAAGCGGTTGCCAGCAACCGTGGAGATTGGCGACGCGCCATAGAAGAGGGAACATAAAGGGGTGACAGAGGGGGAGAGGAGAAATGGAAAGACAAGAAAAGACAACAAGAAACTATGACTTTACAACCAGCCAGGCAAAGTCATCGCTGCATCTGCGTCGCCTGCCAGAGGGAGTGTTTGGCCAGGATAAGGCTACACAGCCACAGCAGCAGATGTAAAGGAAATGAAATGTAAAACCCGAGACAACAGGTTGTCAACAATTACATATATACACAACAGATTAGACTGTTGGAAAAGAAGAAATCCCAACATAGGGCGATAACAAATAACCTTAGATGCCAACATCCATCTTAAGTATCCTTGCTGTCCCTAACAACACTGATTTCTGGAGCTATAATAAACTGGGTATTGTGCATTTTTCCTATATTTGTTCAGATCTTTAGGGATAGTTCCCAATTCACATACAACTACAGGGATACATTTTACCAGCATTTTCCATAGTTCTCTGTAATTCGATAGCTAGGTCTTGTACTTTGCTATTTTCTAATACCTCCCACATTGAGCTTTTTCATCATTTGAGACTGTAAAATCAATTATTTGGCATTTTCTCTTTACTACAACTACCAAATCATCCCTTCTAACTGCTATTACTGTCAGCCTGAATGTTGAAGTAACACAACATCTTGTATTTCTTACTTTCTAGTATATTGCTAGGCTCATGTTTATACCATTTATTAGTATGTTCAAATCCTGGTGGATTACTCTCCCTAGGTTGTCATGTCTTTTCTTGTATTCTTTCTGGGTTAGCATGCTACATTCACTTATTATATGAGTAGCGCTTTCCCCTTTTGATTTTCATAACCTACAGTGGGAATCTATTTAGTTTTTGTCTATCTTGGCTTCTATCCAATTAATCCTTAATGTTTGATCTTGTGCAGCTACTAACAAACTTTCTGGTCACTCTCTTCAGATTTCTTTCTGCAGCAATAGCCATGTCTCATACTACTATTTACTGAAACTATCTTTGGGAATCTACCATGCAGCACCTTCTCCTGCCAGGCAGATAATTTCTTTCCTTTTTTTCTGGTTTTTAACCTCGTTTGGGTTTTTGTTTTCTCTATGTCTTGCTGTAATTCGAGCAGCTTTTAATAAACTTTCTTCACTATTACTATATAAGAGTCTATCTATAACCTAGCTACCACCACGCAGCCTTCTACTAATATTAACTCATCCACCTTCCTTCCTGGGTAAGTATGACCTTGCAACTCCTATCCTTGGGTGGAGTCCGACATTTATATTAAACTTCTTCCTAGTCTTTCTGTCTAGCTTTCTTCTCTCTAACTGAATTCAGTTTTTATCTCCTCTATAAAACCTGCTGAGTATCTAAGTAATAATACTGCCCAAGTATTTACAGCCTTCACTAGATTCGGACCATTTAGTTTTGACTCCATTAGCTTCCTCAACCTTCTGATGTACTCCTTCTCAATTTTCGTTTTCATTTCTATAGTTAGTACTTTGTCAGATTTTAATATTCCTAAATACTTGTTCAGTTTTCAGGCTTCTATTCTACTCATATCTTGTTTTAAAACTCTCTCCTTTCAATGATTTTAATGTCTGGCCATCTGATAACTGGATGTCCTCGCTTTTGACTACCTGTCCCCTCTCTCGTAACTAATATTGCACACTCACCTGTGCCAAATTCCATGCCTGTATCTTTGCCGAAGAGTCTTACACTCTGTGTTAAGGAATCTATCTCTTTTTCATTCTTACTAAAAAGCTTCAGACCATCCATGTAGAGGAAATGCTTAAATTTTCCCTTACCATTTCTTAACTGACACCCTGCATTTAACTTCCTTAATATCAAACTGAGGGGCATCAAACTTAAGAAGACAAATATTAAAGGGGACAACGAGTCCCACTGGAAAATTCCTGTTTTGATATTAACTCTCCTTAAGAGTGTGTCAGCTGAGTAGAGATCTAGTTTCCATTTCTTCATACTAAAGCATATTCTTATCAGTAAGAATATCTAAGGCAGCAGTTTTAGCCCAGACTAGAAACAAGCACAGCAGAAGCTGTGCTTGTTTCTAGTCCGTCTAATTCTGGAATTTGTTGTATTTGGAATTCACTTATATATTAATTTGGCTTGTTTTGTTACTGGGTGTGATGCTTTTTTTTGTTTTTATGCTTTGAGACAAGTTTTAACATCCAGTCCTCAGTTTTTCAGGTAGGTGTTTAGGCCAATTGCGGCAATCTTCATTGTTAATGCCAGTGGTAAAAGTCCACGGCTACCCTCCTTTCTTAGCAGCTAAACTTGTTCTTTGGTGCATTCTATGCATTGCCAACAATTTTCATCGTTTTCTTTCAAGATTACTGACTTCAGTAATTAACCAGTTAATAATATTGAAACTGTAAGTCACAACTGGCATGGATAAAGTATTGATCGCTTCGATCCTGTTTCTTGCGTTCAGCTCTGTTTTGAGTATTGCCCTTACACTGCGATAACATTCTTTTCTGGTGTTTCCTTCATTTAATATTTCATTCCATCACCTTGCAATATCCCTAGGTATTTGTAGCTCTCGGTTGGTTTTAATTCCTTTATGACTTTCTGTTGGTCAAAATTAACGTTAGATGTTTCTATCATTTTCCTCTGTTAAAGATAGCTTTTTCACATTACCGAGGCCGATTGCATCGTGGTGTCATCACTGAACTGTTTAACAATTGCTAATAGGACCTGTATTTGCTGGTCATTCTTTGCAAAGAGATTTCAATTATCCATGTAAAACAGATGATATATATTCTAATCGAAAAATTTATAATTTTGTGTTTGAGGGAACAAATAGCATGGTACCGTAGACTGTAGGTAACAGATATTCTCTCTCAAAAGAAAAAGGCTCACCTCTCGACTGATGTGTATAGTAGTTATACGCATAAGTGCGTGACAGTTTGCGTAAAACGAGACATTAGTATCAATAACACGGTATACATTTGGATCAAACAATAAGCGCATGGTCAGTATACAAGCATTCTTTGAATAAACGGTCAACAAATAACATATTGCACGCACAAACTCATGCACACACACACACACACACACACACACACACACACACACACACACACACACACATATATATATATAAGGGCTTAATGGGTTCCAGATTTTTCTGATTGTCAAAATTTAAATGAGATAAGAAAGATATAGGGCTCTTTGAGATTATTATTTGAAATCATAATCTCGAAAAGATATAAATATATTCTCAAGGGAAAATATAATCTCAAAAGGCGATTCATGATTTGAGCCTCGATTTTAAAGGCAAATTTGACTAATGAAAACTGTGAAAGAACCTCATGGTAGAGCAGCCCTCGGTTAGTGGTTTGTTGAGTGAATCTGCCACCTGGTTCTAGAATACCACTAAGCACTTTGAGCGTCGTTAACGATTCCTGTTCCCTTGTTGGATAAGCACCAGATCTACAATCATTCAATAGGGTCTTCCTTTCTTCACCATTCTCAAAGAACCTGATAACGGTTTTGGATGATAACCTTTCAACTTTTGTCGTATGTCATTTTGTCTCTCTGCTACTACTATGATTACAAACGAGGAAAATATGAATATTTAAAGTTGGCCTTGAACTGCTAAATTGAATGAGGAAAGATAATAAAAGCAATTGACATCGCAAATATTTCAGTTCTCATCAATTTTCATGAAATTATAGCTTAAGACTCAGAATCAATATTAAGATAAATTCTTTCCATACCACTCTCTGCTCTCTGAAATGTTATCCTTCAACAGGTTTCAAATCCGATTATATTAAACCAAACAAACGGTCCTTTTTGCTTGGATGCGAGTTGTCGATGAACTTTTATCGGTGTTTGTCAAGCCAGATTGAACATAGTCTAATTACAAAGAAATACTCTAGGAAATTAGAATGTCAAGAATGGATCAAGGTTATTCATTCTCTAACATGTTATTTTCTAAGTTCTCTATTATATTTGAACCTATATTTTGTTTATTTATTCAAACAATGTACCCTACTGTCCACCTGTTACACAGGCATGCGCATGGATATGTGTTTGTGTGCGTGTGTGTGCGTTCCTCTGTGTGTGTTAACATCTGTGCATACGTGTGTGTATTTGTGTGTTTGTGTGTCTGTGCTGTGTGTGTGTGTGTGTGTTGACCTCACTATCTGTATCTATTTAGCTATCTACCAATCTATCTAGCAAGATCCTGCCGTCTATATATATATGAACTTTAAACAAATGGTCTTCCAAACTGACCGATCCAGCAACAACGATGAACTGGCGACACACAGACACATTGCTGCTTTCTGCCCTTATGATTATCGTTTGCTTTCAACTTCATATTTCATACGCTGTAAGTTCTTCAAAACAATTTTCTTCGCTGTTTCTCACAGTCTATCATTTACTGTTTAAGACACATTGTAATAAACCCTATACATTGTCTTGCTAAACTAATCTTTCTTTCTTAGCACCTTTCTTCTGTTTCATCATTAAGTAGAGATATCTGTGTTAGCCTAAAATGTTGTTCATTGTTCTATCTCCAGTGAGAATGGGTAGATTTTGCATGATGATGTGGAAGGCCTCATTGCCTCTAGGCTAGTGTGTGGAGATATATGGGAGTCTATTTCCTTTGCTCGTTTAATCCTATCATTTATTAATGATGTTGATTTGATTAGTATTGATTTGAGTTCAAGCAGTCTTCGTTCAGGAGTATCGGTTTCCGAAGAGCTACAGATGCCGAATTCGGTCATCAAGAGCGGAGCTCGAGTATAGAGTTAACTATTTTGTATTCATTCTTGTGCCTATTAGAAGCTTCACTTAACGATTCCTTTTTTGCGTGGTTTGACTTTTAACTGCCTTTGTCAGCATGTAAGACGCCCTGTCAGGAGTCTTCTCTCCGTGTATATATCTTTATACGGTTCGTCTGGAAAAAGTATATAGTATTTTGCGAGTGGGGTCAGTACGTCCAGATTCTTCAAAGCCGTGCCCAAGCATGGCCACAATCTAATGATTGAAACAAGTAAAAGATGAAAAGATAGAAAAGATAAACGAAAATTAGAAGAGTTGGTGTTTTGTCCACTTTCACCAGCAGAGTGGATCTCTAAAGAAATCGCGCCGCTATTTCTTTGTCTCTCTCTTTCTCCCACTCTAAAAGAACACACACACATACGTATATTCATTCATGTTTCAGATATACCTACTTTTCTAACTTCTCTGTTCAGATATAAATATACAAATTTCTTTCACATAAGCAGAGACAATGTGACACTGAAGCCATACGCACACAGACACAAATACACATCGAAACGAAAATCATCGACACACACAACACACAGAAAAGACAACCACACAAATCTTTGCCCTGCATTCCTGTAATCTAGCGTCGGAATCTCAACAAAAATACTGACATCATCCAGCATTTGTAAATTCATGTAACTATGACTTACTGATATTCACATTTCATTTGTATTTTCATTTCACTACAACTTACTGATATTCTTTATCAAAAACCTTTCTCCTTCCCTAAGTAACAAGGATGTCCAGGTATTAGTGCCCTACGGCCGTTTCATGTGACTCCATTCAATCGATCAATACAAACATTACTTCAATTTGAAATAAATCGCTCTCCTTGGATGCGTTCGACCATATAGATGTTCAACATACAGGATGCTCCCTTATAATTTTTTAGCAAATTTTTCATCAGTACTAGAGAATAAAATGCATTGCCCCTTTTTCTATGATTGTGGCTGAATGAATTTAGGGAAACAATACTTAAAGCTTACAATAATTTCGAGTGGGAGAAGGAAATAATGGGGGCATCAAGAAATAGGGATGGTAATATAGCTACAGTTATCTTTATCGCATTCAAATGACCCAATGTAGCAAGTTTATATCCCCTTAGAATCAAAGTCATTGGGAATTGGCAGTTCTTGTTGTTGATAATAAATTGATTAATGTCAGATGCTCTTCCTTACCATTTTTTCACTATGACCAAAAAATCAGTCATACCTACATAAAAGAATATGTCCGAAAAGATTCGAGCAAGACAATGATATATAGGGACGAGGTAATAAGCAGAAAGAGGAACGGCAGGAGTAACTTAACAACTTATTAGGATTATTGTTCAAACCCAGGTCAGGCACTGATTTTGATTCAGGTATTGCAGTTCCTCTTGGGCCAGTGTATCCTGCCTGCATGTCGTTCAGCTTTGTGTGCTGGTAACGCAGAGAACGGAATTTTCCTACATTAAACTGTATTTTGTTTCCTCAGCTCACCTGCATATTGTGTACACCTCCCGTTGTAGATGAGCAATATTTCCAGGATTTTGTATTGTTTGAGAGACTTTTGTGTTTTCTGCACAGCTAGCAAGAATAGCTATCTGAGAAATTGAGTGCATGTTTGAGAGGGCCGCTATGAATAACAGTGGCCCTAAGACAGTGTCCCTCTGGAACACCATTTATTTGTGTTTGTATACATATATACACCTTATTATATATATATATATATATATATATATATATATGTTAAAATTCAAAATGGTTGACGACTAGCATCACACTTGAAACTCAACAGTACCAACGAATTTTAAATTGTTATGATCCATATGTGTGTGCGTGCATCTCTCTTTCTCTTTCTATCTCTCTTCCTCTCTCTCTCTCTCTCTCTCTCTCTCTCTCTCTCTC
>NC_068983.1:1481922-1488774 GCF_001194135.2 Octopus bimaculoides | reverse complement strand
ATATATATATATATATATACATATATATGAGTGTGTGTGTATGTCTTTAGCGCTATTGGTAACATGTAAAACAGTGCAACCTAGTGATTGGTCGGGTCGTCGGGGAGTAAACTGCAAACCTCACCGAGCTTCCTTGGGGAAGAGGGTGATTGTTGTACACACTTCGGGACGTGGAATAGAACCCGTTAAAGGGTGGAGGGACTTATGAGTAGTTAACATCCATGCAGCAAGGTGTATTTGTATACACTGTTTTATGTTATTTTATTTCTATTTTAAATTTGATGTATTTAATTTCATACACTAGTGGAGAGATGAAGCATCTTAACCATGCTGAAGGCATCGCGTCTAATAGAAGGAAATTCTGATATAAAACCAGGTCTTGGATCACTGAGGGTCTCCTTAACAGGGCAAACTCTGACTCATAGGGTAACCTAGGCTCTCCAGCCTGTTTATAGCGGCTTGTATAGATGGAAACCTCTGAAGATAAAACCAAGGGCCTGTTGTTTTTGGTATAGTTGCACATGTGTACACCATATTCTTGCTATCATCACTTCCAAAAGGTGTGGCTGGTTCTACACAAGCCTTCAACACTTAAATCAAATCATAGTTGTGGGTTTTCTGACAACTTACATTTATTCATTCAATATTGCATTGCTTCAACTTGCAAAAACAAAGAAGTCCTCTGGCGAGAGAGTGAAAGTTGCACGGACAGGTAGAGGATATTACTGAAAGCCTCTTTCTGGATCTCCAGCACAGAATTTGTGAGCAACTGTGACGTCCATATCCTCCAGTGGTGACAAATCTGGTCTATTTTGATGCAGCACTGCTTTCTCCAACAGAGGTAGGGGCGAGAACAGAAGCCCTAAGCATTGCTAACTCACCTTAAACTTGGCAGCCTGCTGTAGCTATCTGGATATTCTGTAACGTAGTCGAAATACTAGGAGATCTGAGAATATTAACCTTGGTTCTTGGAATGTGCATATTGTCTAAGACAATCACTCAACACAAAACCGAAAAAACAACACCGATTGCCCCCTTGAACTAAAGAAATATATCCTCTACACAGCTGCAATCAGTGAAACTAGTCTTGCAGGATCATCACAGTTAGAAGGAAATAATGGTGAATGTGTATTATTCTGGCGTGGAAGAAATGAGGACTAGCCACGCCACTCTTGTGTTGGATTTGACATCAAGACAGAAATAGTTCGATCTTTTCTTTCTCTACCTAAATGTATTTCTGATCGCATCATGATGTTAAATTTTGAACTTGATCATAACACACGTGCTACGCTTGTCCTTTGCTATGATCCTACCGTGGTTAGCACTGAGGAGAAAAGGATGACGTTTACAACCAACTGTCTAATGTCATCTCCGTTTGTCACCATAGGGATAAACTTATCCTTATGGGCGACTTTAACGCTCATGTTCGTACTGACAATCAGGCATGGGAGGGTGTACTCAGTCGCTATGGTGTAGGTCGAATGAACTCCAGTGGTCTGCGTGTGCTCTCCATCTGCAAGGAATTCAGTCTCAGCATCACAAATAGCTTTGTGAAATAGCTGCTTGACGACTTGGATGAATCCTAGATCTAAGCATTTGCATCTCATAGACTATGTTATATCTAAGAAGCGAGATATCAGGGACTTTAACATTACACGTTCCTTTCATAACACTTATTATCTCTCTGACCATTCTCTCCTCCGTAGTAAGGCTACCATCCATCTGAATCACATAAGTGCCTAAGCGCTTTAATGTTCCGCCTTTGAAAACTGTTGAAAAACAGGCTGAGCTCCCTATTAAGTTGGACACTGCACCCAACACAGTTGATATCAATGATGACATAGAATCATCTGGGAATGCTCTGCGTGATTGCAATGCACTCTGCATCTGTAGAGGTTCTTGGACGTCCTGTTCGTAAACATCAAGATTGGTTCAACGATAACAGCATAGTCATCCAACACTTGATAGATAAAATGCACAGCTCTCGCAAAACCTGCATAAATGATAAGAGTTGATCCTGAAAAGAGACTGCTTATAAGAAATGCAGAGGCCAGATGGCACGTGCTCTAAGACAGACGAAAGAGGCCTGGTGGTCTTGCAAAGCGACTTAATTCCAAAACGCTGCAGACAGAAACGATTCTAAAGCCTTTTATGATGGTCTCAAGAACGTGTATGTTTCTCAAGAGCACAGTCTTACGCCTATTCGTTTCGTCCCATAGATGGACATTGTTGATTGACAAATCTTACGTCCTGAAATAATGGAAAGATCACTTTCAAGGCGTGTCACTAATGATGACGTCATAATGTCTATTCCACACACGCTGAAATACCGGAATTGACTTTGGAGCCAACCTTCCTGGAAATGTTAATCTCCATTAAGTAGATCTCTTTTGGTAAATCATCTGGAAGTGATGCTGTCCTGCCCAAAATCTACAGGCATGTTCGACAGAGGGTTTTCCTTGAATTGTGTGACTTGTTCATAAATATTTAAATAGTTGGCCGTGTACCACAGGACTTCAAGGATGTCTTAATTCAACGTCTTTATAAGAATTAAGGAAACATAATTGTGATAGGCATCATGGGATGTTGCTTCTGTTCATTGTTGGTAAGTTTCTTGCTCGACTCATTCTTGACAGGATCAGCAAACACGTTGTAAACGATATCTCTCCAGAATCATAGTGCAGATTTCGCTTTGGTTGTGGCACTATCGACATGATGTTTTCCCTTCGTCAGGTCATGGAGAAGGTACGGAAGAAAAATCAAGAGTTGTTCATGGTATTTGTTGACCTTACTAAGGCTTTCAGTTCTGATAACCGGCAAGCACTATGAAAAGATCCGAAAAAGCTTGGTACACCTGACAAGATGTTGAATGTTACCATCTCCTTTCATGCGGGAATGAAGACTGTTGTCGCGAACGGTGAGGAATCTTCGGCTTCCTTCGATGATACAAACGACACAAAGCAAAGTTGTGGTATGGTCCCTGTTATGTTTGCACTCTTTTCAGTGGTGCTGAGGTATGCGTTTGGTGACATACAAAGAGGTATCAAAAATTACAGTTTCCAACGAGTGGAGGACTATTCAATCATCAGCGTTTCAAAGTCAGAACACAGCTATGCACCAGTATCA
The DNA here is from genome assembly GCF_001194135.2 of Octopus bimaculoides. Taxonomy (NCBI): domain Eukaryota; kingdom Metazoa; phylum Mollusca; class Cephalopoda; order Octopoda; family Octopodidae; genus Octopus; species Octopus bimaculoides. Next base: position 1,485,648 of record NC_068983.1, on the reverse strand, counting down.
TTCGGGATCTGCTTTTTGCAGATCCCGAATGCTGCACTTATAGCGACCTCCTTAGAGGAACCTCGGGAACTTCTAGTCCGGTTTTCTGCTGTCAGAAAGTGTAGACATGTCAGTTTGAGGGTTAATTTGAGGGTCAAGTAAGTGCTTAAACGCAAGTCCTTCGATGTGTGGGACGCCCATATACAAACTTTAATGTCAAGGGTGAACAGAAGTTGATAGCGACCAGAAGGGAAGAAGAAAGAGCCAAACAGACGGTGAGTATGGTTAGTATCATAGTGTGTGATGGAGAGAGGCTACTAGACGGGCAAGAACATAGTCGAGGTATTTGGAAATCATTTCCGTGGGGCAGATGCAGGCGGAGAGAATGGGGTGGTCAGAGTAGTCGGGCTTGTGAATTTTGGGAAGGAAGTAAATAGTGTGGGGTGCATAGTGTACGGACAATGATGTTGGAGGCGTGACAATATCAAAAATAAGGATTTCTCCAAAGTAGCGCAAGTATTACCTTTAATTCTATAATTATATTCTGCTTTTAAGACCAACACATGTTTCAATTGCAGCGATTAGTAACCGTTGTAATTGCAACCCTGCTATAAAATGTTGCAGTCTCTTCAGGGTCTTAACTTGATGTCCCTTGGTATAGCGGCTTAATGATTTTCTTTTATAAACTCTGCGTTGTATAATGTAGAATTGTCCGTTAGGTCAGACGCGAACAATCTCTACACTAAAGTTATTATTGGATAATCATTTTCAGGCCACAATTTCAAATCCTTGTATAGTTTAGATGATAATTATTCATCTATACTTTGCAAATGTGAATTTCCTCATGTGCAAGCATCTCAATACTTGCTCCTGTCGAGAATTTATTATATTACACTTGGACGTGAAAATCCTGAATAATTCTTCTAAACATAGATCTATGGATTCCAGGTTTATATGGCTTTGCAATACAAATTAACTCCCATTTAATCGTATAGTCCTTTTTACTGTCTTTAAAAGACCAGATTACTTTCCTAAGACAGGCTGGAACATTTTCATTTTGACTTCAAATGAACTTGAATGATTTGACAGTCTCCTCTTGAAAATTTATGAAATCCCTCCGATATAAAAGAATTATTTACCTTCAGATGTCACTATACATCTATATATCACATTTTTAGTTTTACATAACAGGATTACCGTTTATAACAATTTCAAATGTAGCCTTTTATATTTCCCTCAGATTTAGTTTCAGTTTGATCATTTATTGTAGAATTAAATTCATTTCTACCAAGTTCTTTATTACTATTTCCTCCTTTAGATAACATTATCTCTGTTCTATTTCTAGTTGAATTTTTATTCTATTTGAAGTTTATTATTAATGTTAAATTGGGTTGTTTCCCTTACCACGACATTTAATTTCTTAGCGTTCCCTCCTATCTCAGTTATTAATTCCGTTTGGCGTCATCATGCTTAGCATTTATTACGCCATTCTGATTGCAATCGCTTTTTTTGAAATTTCGATATTATTTTAACATTATATGCTGCTATAATTTGTGCAATATTACGGCTAAGACAATAACCGATCTAATCTTATGTCGATTAAAAATTTAGTTATATCTGTGGTTTCTTGGAAAGTGTTTTTGAATTGTTATATTAAACAAATTGGAAAAGTTGTAATTGATCTATTTACCAAATAGAACGATTAACGGTAAAGTATTCTTCGAGTTAAGATCATAATTTTGATGTTTATACCTGTTTTTCGAAGGAGTAAGTATCTTGTGATTTCGAGCCATATTAATGTTAGCGTTTACTTCTACTTTTATCTTTAAATCTTTTAGCCGATTTTATATTTAAAGAATTTGATATTTTACTAGAGTATACGCCATCTATATTTCGATTAGAAGTGTGTGATTTTTTAACCCGCTTATCAACAATAATACGAGTTTTCCTTTTGTTATAAACATAATTGTTCATTTTCACTGTTAAAATCACCTACTCGTATTATTTTGATTTTAAATCTCCATTACTGAATTTGTTATAAGTAGATTTGTTTATTATAATAAATTTAAGGTCTGCAATATTAAAATTACACAAATACATGTTCATGTCATCATGTTCTCAAGACAGAAACCTACACACAAACATACTCATACAAAGATACACGATTCTAAACTACAAGTACAAGCACACGTACACACACACACATGCAAAAGCACAAAAAGAAAAACGACATTGCATTTCTGGTGTTTATTTTCAGGACGTTGAAGTACAAACAGCGACTCCAGATAACTGTGAGTATTTCAATGCTTATCTACCCTTAATAAACCTATACTTCATTAAATTTACTCCTGATTTCTTGTATGACAATCGTTCACTATTAATGTTTGTATTATTGAAGGCGGTAGGCTGGCAGTATTGTTAGCACGTTGGTCAAAATGCTTAGTGGCATTTCGCCAGACTTCACTGTTCAGATTGCAACGAGGACAAGTTTGCTTTTCGTCTCGAATTTGTATGTATGTATGTATGTATGTATGTATGTATGTATGTATAAACGGGCATGTGACTGAGCACTCCACAGACACGAGTACCCCTAATGTAGTCCACAGCGGGTGACAAGGCTGACCCTTTGAAATACAGATACAACAGAAACAGGAAGAAAGAGTTATAGAAATTGTGGTGAAAGAGTACAGCAGGGTTCGCCATTATACCCTGCCGGAGCCTCGTGGGGCTTTAGGTGTTTTCGCTCAATAAACTTCCACAACGCTCGGTCTGGGAATCGAAACCGCGACCCTACGACCAAGAGTCCGCTGCCCTAACCATTGGGCCATTGTGCCTCCAGATATGTGTGTGTGTGTGTGTGTGTGTGTGTGTGTGTGTGTGTGTGTGTGTGTGTGTACACACATACATGCATATACTGTGAAAATTTAAATCGTGAAGTTTAATGCCAGATAAGTGGAGGATGTTGAAGCTCTGTAAGGCAGGACAAAACATTATCTCTCCTGTGCAGTGGGTGGTTATGTTACATTTTCAAATCCGAACATTTCATCCATGAATGTTCATCAAACACTAGATCCGTAATTGCGCAGTGTAACATCTCGCGGAGTACTGCGTTCTTTAATATCAATCTAAGTTTCTGTTATATTCGTATGAGAATGAAAAGTTAATTGTATGAGGGTTGCAACTAAGATTTTCGTATCTGGTTCGATGGTATTTGGTTTGATTGTGTGTTTGTTTTTTTTTGTTTTTTGTTTTTTTTTGCTTATGTGCTAAATGGAAAACTGCTTTCTAGTATGCATCGGGGATAAATGTAAAAGATATGATCATGCAGGATCGTTCAGGTGGCAAGCGAAATACAAGCTTTCTCATAAGGAAGCAGCTTTCACGTGATACAGCAAACTTAATTGACGTAAAAATAACGAAGCGTATATAATCAGTCGACCGTGTAAGGGAAAACTGAAAGAGGCTATGCAGTCTGATTAGAACTATTCCTAATGATTTGTGTGCAGCGGAGGTATAAGGTCTTATTGCATTAGGGTACATCTATTGTTTTGAAACAACACTCATTTTAATTCTGCTGTCAAACATTTATGTGATTTTTTTTTGCGCTAAAAATAGTGATATATATAACAAATGATATGACATCATGTATATTATAATAAGATTATATATAATATAGAAATATTTCAATATTAATAAGGTATATATATTATTTACACACACGCATATATATATATATATATATATATA
>NC_068983.1:1473699-1474599 GCF_001194135.2 Octopus bimaculoides | reverse complement strand
TATATATATATATATATATATATATATATATATATATATATATGCATGCGACAGCCGTGTGACAAATGTGCTTGCAAGTAAGACTGTTAGTGATGCGAGTACGGTAATTAACAGTCACCAGAGTATGAATGGTCGTGGTGGTTGTCTCTTCTTCATGAGAGTGGTAACGGTCGAGTATATTAATGGTGGTGGCGAGGACATATGTAGTAATTATAAAAATATTTCCTGTGGTTTATAATAGTCTTTAATCTAGATATCAATACAGTCTTTGGCTTATAGAAGTTTTTCAACATTAACCTAATTGTTATTATTGTTCCGCTTCTCCGAGACTGGAATGTAGACGCGGTTGGTATTTCATAATGAAGGACGTTTCTCTATTAAACATTAGAGTGAAGTTTTATTATCATAAAATTTATAGAGAAGTAAAACCGTAAATTTAAAATGTTTGTTACCTATGCATATGTCAAAGTGTCTACGCTTCATAGCAATTACCAACTACTATACCTACATGTATATATATATATATATATATCAGGATAAATTATCCGTTTATATATAGATCAGGATAAATTATCCGTTTATTGCAGAAAAATACGTTACTGGCAAATTTATAAGTTCTAAAATTGCAGAACAATTCGTTGCTGGACAATTTAGTTTAATGGTAAAACACTTGGCGTAATCACAGAGATGTAAGTTCGAGTCTCATGGGTGACCAGTAACGTATTTTTCTGCAATGTATGGATAATTTATCCTGATCTCGCTATTTATAGCATTATCACGCGTTTGAGAAATAAATTTATTTCTGTATCTTACAATACATCGCAACGCTTCTAAAAAAGAACAAACTTTGTTTACTTTCATCGTTAAGTGGAATTTATATATATATATATATATATATAT
>NC_068983.1:1470860-1472867 GCF_001194135.2 Octopus bimaculoides | reverse complement strand
TATATATATATACATATATATATATATAATGTATAAATGTATACATATATCTTTATGCTTGTATGTATACCTGTGTTAGTATATGTTAGGCGGGGTGTAGTTAAGAGATCTGATGAGACATCTGCTGCTGATAACTGTGGAAGTCAGTACAAATGTATATATACATACAAACCTATATGTATGAATACTTTCGTACTAATATGTGTATTCACCTTTGTATGTCAAACATTGGAGGAAGCTTTGAGAAGACGACTGTAATTTTATCTATTCTCTGTTTTCACCTGTTACTTGGCTAAAAAATTCAAACTTTTAGTTTAACACTCGGCATTCATATTCTCGAACCGATTCCCAGATACATTTTTTAGGCTCTTTTTTCTTTCCTCCTATCACAGCTGAAGACTATCAAAGGAAGTGGTAATCATTTTGTTCAGCTCTCATAATACAAGGTGTAATGCATTATGACACAATGCAACAACGAATATCACCACTTATATGGTTTTCCAGTTTTGAAAGCAACCGTAAGATATAGTATTTGCAGTAGAAATCCCTACCTTGCTGTTGCAGAAGATCAGCCTTGGTGCGGGTTTAAGGTGTGGTGTCTTGGTCTTGTCATTCTAGTGTTTGTGTATGTTTTCGTAGAAGCCGTAATATGGAGATATACATAAGTAATATTCACACAAAAGTTAGTGAAAATAGATAGCAAGACGACGGCCATCTTCAATCCATCCTTGTTTTTCTCTAAATGCGCGTCATCTACTACCTAACGAGTGTGGAACTTTTTCTGTAACTCTCACACTAAACATGGATATCTGCCTTAATCCCGGTTTTCCTGCAACACCTATACCTGCTTCGACTCAACTACCATTCCTTCCATATTATCGACTACTTCATGTGCATCTCTACTAGTCTTATATATTGTTTGAAATGCTTCGCCTACAACCCCCCATATGTCAGAAAACCCTCTCTGAATTCCTTCCCGAACACTTCTAAGACATCCATCATGTTAATGATTCCCACGTAACACACCATTACGTATCTTGACATCATTTTAGTCCACAAGTCTGCGGGTTTGATATGGCCCTACACATTACCATCACCCCTAAAGCAAAAGGAATTAGTCTTTCTCCCTTTAAAATTTATCTCTACACAAACTCATCGTCTTCACCTTTTTTTTTTTGTTTAAATACAAACATCAGCACATCTCTAGACGCATGCTGCTCACATATACCTACACCTACAATACAATATGTTTCCAACTTTCTTTTTGTTCAGCTTATGTGGAACAAACAGTTGAAGGTTACCGAACAGTACCGGAGATGGTAACACGACCTACACAGTAAGTATTTTGTAAATAAGTCTTCAGTTTGTTTTATATATTTTTTCTTTAAACTTTTAAGATGAGGAGACTCACGATTGAAGTGAAAATTACGCAATAACCACATTTAGAGGGAATGATAAGAATAAACTCATGAATTGATGATTTTTATCAATAGTGTTTGATTGCTGGGTGATAGGGTGAATAGTTTGTACATCATTGAAGTTTTCTCTTCGCGTGGCATTTAATGCACAATTACATGACTAATAAAATTATCCATAACCGACATAACGTGCGAAGAAACCTGTTGATACGAATGCATCCTTGTTGGATTCGTTATTGTATTCTAATGCCTGATTTTTGACTAATCCGAACAACCTAGTGATTTTGACTATAGTTCAAAATATCATTTTATCATTTTATATCCTTAAATCCGCTGATTAATTCCGATTAAACAATTCCCAACATTTCAGGGAGAAATAGCTCCTCGTTCCCAGGTTTAAAACTCGTTCAGCTATTATTTGACATTATTATTCCCCATATCTTCTGTGTTAAGAATCGGGGGACAAATAAGGTATAAGAATTTCCTTTTCTCTTTGTCTTGTTATATTAAGGATCAGCAAACAAAGTAACATTGTCATCAAACGTATGTATGTATATACGTATATATATATATGTGTGTGTGTGTGTGT
>NC_068983.1:1468954-1470684 GCF_001194135.2 Octopus bimaculoides | reverse complement strand
ATATATATATATATATATATATATATATATATACACACGTATATATATATATGTGTGTGTGTGTGTGTGTGTGTTTGGTCGTCAAGTATGAAATTTGTAGTAAGGTATATGTGGTAAACTCTAACAGTTGCTGGTTTTGCATCATTAATATACTTTGACAATATTCAGTTTTTGATAGAAAGATGACATATCTATTGCATTATTCCAATTCATTTTGCGCTTTATAAATAGTTTTTTGATATTTTTGTTTAGTGATGTACAATTCGGAAATTCGAAGTTTTGAAATGTGAACTCTTTCTTGAAAATACAGCATCACAGACAGCTCGGAATATTAATGGACCATTTCAATCTAATGTTATTACACAGCAGACTGTATCATATTGGTTCGCAACATTTCGTTGCAAATGAGCAACGCGGTCGACCAGAAACAAAGTGAATAATGACGAACTGAAAACCACCGTTGAGTGTCCGTGAATTATCGTTTTTGTTGGGTGTTAGCAAGCAAACAATATTTATTTCTTTATTGCGCACAGGGGGCCTAAAATATAGGGGACAGAGAAAGGTTTTAAGTTGACCACATCGACCCCAGTGCGTCACTGGTACTTATTTAATCGACCCCAAAATGATGATAGGCAAAGTCGACCTCGGCGAAAATTGAACGCAGAACGCAACGTGATGCCGCTAAGCATTTCACAACAAACAAACTATATTGACTCATCTAGTTCAAATCGTTAAAGTGAATAAGTTGGATAAGTGGGTTCCATATGAACACAATGAAAATCAAAAGCAGCAACGTTTGGAAGCCTGCTTTATGCTACTCTCTCGTCACAAAAATGAAACATTTTTGAATTGGATTGTAACATGTGATGAGAAATGGATCCAATACAACCGTAAAAGTTCATCGCAGTGGTTGGACAAAGATGCGCTACCAATACACTGTCCAGAAAGCAAAATTCATCTAAAGAAGCTGATGGTGTGTGTTTGATAGTCTGGTGCAGATGTGATCTATTATATAATTAAACCTGGCTCATCAATCACAGCCGACGTTTACTGCAGTCAACTGGACCAAATGATGCAGAAACTTGCAAATATATAAAAACAGCCTAGATTAGTCAACAGACCCACTCCTATTTTATTGCAAGACAACGCCAGACTACACATAACAAGAATGGAATTGGCGAAATTACGATGCCGTAAAACAGGCGTTCCAAGATTTTATTGAGTCTAGATGGCCAGACTTTTACAATTCCAGACTGGACAAGTTACCGCTAAAATGGCAAATGTGTATTGACAATAATTTGATGCATACTTTGATGAATAAAGCTATTCCTTGTATTTATTAAACATTAAGAAACATTTTTCTTTTCTACAAATTTCATACTTGACGACCTAATAAATATGTATCAATATTATATATAAATATGTGTGTGTTTGGGGGGTGTATATATGTGGGCGTGTGTGTATATATGTGTGTGTGTATATATGTGTGTGTGTGTTTGTCCCCCTAGCATTGTTTGACAACAGATGATGGTGTGTTTATGTCCCCGTCACTTTCCGGTTCGGCAAAAGGAAACGATAGAATAAGAACTAGACTTACAAAGAATACATCCCGGGGTCGATTTGCTCGACTAAAGGCGGTTCTGAGGCATGGCCGCAGTCAAATGACTGAAACAAGTAAGAGTATATATATATATATATATATATATATATATATATATATATATATATAT
>NC_068983.1:1467251-1468210 GCF_001194135.2 Octopus bimaculoides | reverse complement strand
ATATATATACATGTATATATTAAAAGCAGGTTATAGAGAAAAATTTAATTATATATATTCTACTTGTGAAACCGATTTGAGTAATAATAATAATAGTAATATTAAAATAGATTTTAATTTAAATAATAACAACAAATACAATTATAACTTCCATCATAAATTCTTTAACGATAATAAGCAGCTCAACATTTTTTCACGAAATAGGGGAAGTAACCGTCAGTTTAAACCCTGTCTCAATGATAATAATAAACTAAGACTATTTATAAATAATACTAGCAAATATTCCAAACCAGAACCTAGTAAAAATGTCTGGCTAATACTGCCTTTTAGCAAAAGTGTAAAATCAAACTTGGTATCCCAGTTCCAAAACGCTATAAATAAGAACTTTCCTAAACACTCATTACTCCCCAGTCATAAATACTCACAAGGTTAGATTCGGTTTCTCTAACATGAAGAACATTTCACAGATAATATCTGCACACAATATGAGGCTTTTACATCCACTAGAGAGTTCAAACAGTAATATCATTGAACCAAACGTTATTAACCCTTACCAAAATAACAATAATAACACTAATAATAATATAAGGAACAATAATAATAACAAGATACATAATAGTATTAGTCACAACAACAAAATCATGATTTCTGAAGTTAATAGCAAAAGAATTAGTTTTTTAAGTGATAATGCGAAACTCAAAAACACTATTTATCAATGCCAAGTTAGTACTCCTACAAATATTCACTTTTATGTTGGATCTTCCTCTTCACCATTATCCACCAGAATTTCTAATCATTTCTCGACATTTAGAGATAGAAACAAACGTAATACCACGAGCCTTAGCAAACTAATTTGGGAACTTAAAGATAATAACATAAAATTTAAACTAGACTGGCTAATTCTTTCTATTTCTAGGCCATATGAAAAGGGTGGAAAATTCTGCTCCTTATGTATTAGC
>NC_068983.1:1461474-1463389 GCF_001194135.2 Octopus bimaculoides | reverse complement strand
TATATATATATATATATATATATATGTATATGTATATATTTATGCGTTTCAGCCAAGAGCCCCAGCATGATTTTTATTCTAGGTTAGACAATGGAAGATATAGAAGAAGCGCTGTTCCTTCATACCATCGATGGCCCAATGCCGTAATACCATATGTTTTTGCTAAACGTAAGTAATCTAAGATTTCATTTAATACTAAATGCCGCATAATTGTGTTTATAATTCATATATTTTTGATTCATAACCTAGTCAAATTCTAGGCCTCTTTTAAGCATTTTGTGTTTTAGTCGTTATTAGACTCCAGTCATTATAAACAGACCTTCGATCTAACGTGTGGTGCCACTGTTCTGTCTAGACTTGTCTTTGATGGTGACTGGGTCAGATATCATCGGAATTTCCCTGTAAAAGCAGACACTAGTGACCACCTCATGCTACTCTCCCACAATGTTGCCAGCGAACACCTCGATTTTCAATATATCAAAAACCATAACTGTAACAGTGTTGTCATATATAGACGGGCTCCCCATTTCAAAGTTTGAACGAGTTACTTTTCAACATATAAATGTGTGCAACAAAGTTCCAATGACATTATATAGAAGGTTGGGGGGGGGGGGAGATTTGACAATTTTGATAATTATTTTAAGCGTTACTAATGGCAAAATGCAGCGTGTATTGCAATTTAGATGGTGATCATCAGTCAGATGCAGCAAATGCTTAATGCTTAATGCTTTAGGCTGGAACAAAACAGTGGATGTTATTGCGCACATAAGATTATTATATCAAATTAGCGTATATTCTGCTAATATAACGACATAATTGCCAACAAGTAATACAATACAACCGACACAAAAATGGCTGAAATATCTTGTGGGTTTCGTTTTGCTTCTCAGCAATTTAAGATCAAATTTTATCATACTTGAATTTATCGTTTAGCTGACTTAACATCAAGTGAGTCTTAGGTGTTTCTTAACCGAGTCCACTCTGCTGAGTGCATTCTCTTCTGGTTTCTAAGTATCCTCTCCCACCCACACTTACTAGACTTAGAGGCCGTGAAATTGACAACCGACACAACTCGTCCAACATAAGCTACCAACAAAATACACATACAGAACGTGCGCTACACAATTATCATCGGAAACTCCAGCACACAGTATGACTGATTGAGAACACACGAAACAGAATCACAAAACTCTCTTAGACTTTGCTACACGACAAATAAGGAAATAACACCACTAGCAATGTAAGAAATTTAACGACATTGCAAAACAGATGTATCTCACGCCTCCACCACGAAACGACAATTTCCATACACTTAAACAAAAACAAACTCATCGAATGATATGATATGACACTAGATTTCATAAATCTGCCGAAAACAGAGGGTTAAATGCTAATAATAATGATGATAATAACAACAATAATAATGATAAAGTGCAAAAAATCGAGTTAACTGGAACGTCTCGTACTGAGAAGAGCATTATCGCTGTGAAAACAACATCCATTCATGAATTTTTTTTATTTATTCATTACTTTTTTTAAAATACATATTTTACCTGTGAATTTGCGTGTGTAAACTGGGAATGCATACAATGAGCTTCTCTGCCTTAGGTGTACGGAAAACACTCGGCGAGAAATGGAAGAATAGTGGAAGAAAAAAAAACAATAATAATAAAGAAAGCAAACGAATCTTGTTAATTGAGAAAGAAAGCAAACGATGCTGGATCATAGATATAGCATGCCCAGCTGACAACATGCGATAAGGACCAATAGAGGATATGACAGGTTTGCTTGGGAGGTTAAGCAGTTGTGGTCGCTGAAAAAGGTGGTAGTAGTACCAATAATTGTCGGAGCCCTGGGAACAGTGAGTAAACATCTTGAGAGAAGTACATGGAACAAATAGGGGCTGCAATAAGGG
>NC_068983.1:1443024-1461464 GCF_001194135.2 Octopus bimaculoides | reverse complement strand
CCTGGGAACAGTGAGTAAACATCTTGAGAGAAGTACATGGAACAAATAGGGGCTGCAATAAGGGTGGAGCACTTGCAGAAAACAACACTGCTTGGAACCACTCGAATACTCCAGATGGTGCTCGAAAAATAAGGGGTGTTACCGTAGTTCACTGATAGTGAACAGCTGACACCGTAGTACATCTCCAGCATTAGGAGTTGTACAAAGGCAATAATAATAATAATAATAATAATAATAATAATAATAATAATAATAATAATAATAATAATAGATATGCTCCCGAATGACATTTCTTCGTTAGACCGAAAAGAGAGTGGGGAGCCTAAAAGCAAACATAAATACAAGGAAGTATAATATTGAAAGGGGCTGAAAGTTATAATGGAGGAACTGAAACAGCGCCTAGTTGCAAAGAAAGCAAAAATGGTAAGATACGACCAAAGAATGAAGGGTTACCACCAGAATAGGTTATTCAGAGTATAGTTTACTAAGATATTCTACTAAAAAATAAATGGAGGATGTACAGATAAAAAGTAGACATCAGATAACATTGAAAGTCAAAGGTTTTGGAGTGACATCTGGAACAAAGACAAGGAACACAAGAAGGATGCTGAATGGTTGCAAGAACTGAAACAAACGGTAGTCTGTCCAAAACTGGCAGAACTAGTCATTTCATTTAAGGAATTGAAGGAAATAAGCAGAAAATTGGTAGCAGGAAGGTCCCGGGTCCAGATGGAGTTCAAGGCTACTGGATCAAAATATTTGGTGAATGCCACGCACGAATAGCTGCGCAACTCAACACCTTGTTAAATGCCCACCAAGTAACACCAGATCGGTTGACATTGAGTAGGACAGCGCTGTGCCTGAAAAACATCGAAAAAGGTAATACGGTAGGCAAGTACAGGCCAATGTCCCGTTTGCCGCTTATGCGGAAATCATTGACTGGAATACTCGCAGAGTTAATATACGAACATCTGGAAAAAAATAGTCCTGCCACATGAGCAGAAGGATTGCAAGCATAAGTGCAAAGGTACCAAGGATGAACACCTGGTAGACAAAACTGTACCTAGTTTTCCTCCTCTTGCAGTCTCTAACTTAGGCATGTCATGGATCGATTATCGCAAGGCGTACGATATGATCTCACATTCTTGGATTATGGAAGTTATGAACCTATTTGGTATTGCATTGAATATTGAGCGATTGCTTGGAAAAAGTCTGGCGGAATGGATGACGGAACTGACAGCATATGGAAGAAGGTGAGGTACAGTAAAAATTAGGAGTGGTGTCTTCCAAGGGGGCTGCTTGTCCCCACTGATCTTTGTGCTGTGCTTGATACCACTGCCACTGTTTCTGAGAAAATCAAAGGCTGGGTATATGTTCAAACTATTTTTGTAATTATGAATCAAGTCAGTTCTCTCGTTGATACCTGTATACTTTCAGTGCTGATATCAGAATACACTTTGGATTGAAAAGTGTGGTGTGTTAGTCATGAAGAGAGGCAAAATCAAATGCATGGACGAGCTAACGATACCGTCGGCGGAGATTAAGGAGCAGACAGGGGAAGCGGGTTATAAGGACTTGGAGATTTTGGAAATGGATAAATTAATAGAGACTGAAATGACAGTAAAATTTAAAGTGGAGTACTAACGCAGACTGAAACTGATCCTCAATTCGAAATTAAACAGGCAGAATAAGATTGAAGCTATTCCTTAGATATGGAGCAGGGGTAATCGCATGGACCGTAGACAAACTAAACTGCTTAGACACAAAGACGAGGAAGTTGCTGACTAGATATGGGATACTCCATCCAAAAAGTGACACAGGCTACATGTACCAAGGAAAGAGGGGGAAGAGGACATATTGGATGCGAACACAGCACCAGAGCAGAAGAAAACAACATAGCATGGTATGTAAAATATGCCACAGAACCGCTGTTACTGGATGTAAGAAGGTCAGGCTTGTGGGACGCTTTCATAAGGATGTTGAAGATCGGACAGACAAAAGAAAAAGATGGCTATGGATGACTGAAAGTAGTTTAAAACCAGAAACGGAGGCTCTAATCTGTGAGATAGAGAATAGGAAACCAGACATAGTCTTAATTGAGAAAGAAAGCAAACGATGCTGGATCATAGATATAGCATAATCAACTGACAACCAGGTATGCGATAAGGAAGAAAGAAAGGTTGACACATATGACAGGTTAGCTTGGGAGGTTAAGCAGCTGTGGTCGCTGAAAAAGTTGGGAGTAGTAACCAATCATTGCCGGAGCCCTGGGAACAGTGAGCAAAAATCTCGAGAGGTACGTGGAACGAACATGGGCTGCAATAAGGGTTGAACACTTGCAGAAAACAGCACTACTTCGAACCGATCGAATACTCCGGACGGTGTTCGAACAATAAGGGGTGTTAGCTTAGTTCACTGGTAGTGAACAGCTGACACTGTAGTACATCTCCAGCGTTAGAAGCTGTGCAAAGGCAATAAATGATGATGATGATGATGATGATAATGATAATAATAATTTTGAATTCAATCATTTGAACTAAGTGAACAAACTGTGTGTGGCCAAGCTAGAGCCATCAGGAAGCATGAATGGTTATCTCCAGCAGAACTGGAAAGCATAAAGTGACAGGTGCTTATCGAGAGTGAGACCAGCGGTGAACGGAACGATGAGGCAGAGAATGCAGACAGTGAGACTATGGCGGTGCAGTCAATGGAAAGCGTTTACATAAAAGAGTACCCCTACCTCCAAATCTTTAATGTTTCTAATATAGTCTCAAAGCAAAGCGGCGAGCTAGCAGAAGCGTTAGCACGCCGGGCGAAATGTTTAGCGGCATTTCGTCTGTCTTTACGTTCTGAGTTCAAATTCTGCCGAGGTCGACTTTGCCTTTCATCCTTTCGCGATCGATAAATCAATTACCAGTTTCGTACGGGAGTCGATCTAATCGACTGGCCCCCTCCACCAAAATTTCGGGCCTTGTGCCTAGAGTAGAAAAGATTATAATCTTAAAGTCTGAAAATTGAGGACAAGGGTTTAATCTATACCATTGTTCAGAACTTGACTGGTACTCACTTCTATTGGCCCCAGTGAGATGAAAAGTAATGCTGACTCTGTTGGCGTTTGAACTCTGAACGTAAAGAACTGTGAGAATGACCACAAGCATTTCTGCAAACTCGCTACATTTTGCTTCAAATTTTGTCACTAGGGCACCAAATTACAAGGAGAAGGAACAAATCAATTCCATCGAATCCAGCACGTGACTTGTTCTTAAATTTATCGACCCTGAATGTATGAGAGAAAATGTTGACGTCATGGTATTTGAACTCAAAATATTGAAAAAAAAAAAACGGAAGTAATTCCGTTAACATCTTTAGCGACGAAGTAATGATTCTCTAAGCCGGCTGGATTAATACTAAGAACTAATCAACTTGTTTCAAACACCTTAGTACCAAGTTTGGAATTTTTTTTATTTTCTACGTGAAAATTGATAAGTTTGGCAGTCAATCCGACAAAATCCGGTCCAGATGTTCAAGCCGCCCAAATATAGCATCGTACCCAACAATAAATAAAAATGATAAATGCTTCCTTCTTGAGCCATACCAGAGTCATAAGGGCCGATTTCCCTCACGTGGACAAGACGCCGATCCGTCGCAGGATTACTCCTTTTTGGCAGCTGAGTGAACTGGAGTAACGTGAAATGAAGTGTCTTACTCAAGAACACAACGCGTCACCCGGTTCAGGAATCGAAACCACAATCTTTACGATCATGATTCCAACACCCCTAACCACTAAGCCACGCTCTTCCACAGATAATGTAAGATTAATTGAAAAAACGTGTGTAACAAAGCATTACACTTGACAGGCTAATATCCTGGGTAATATCGAAGACTTTCTACTTGAATTTTTCTCGCATCCTTTTGATAAGAGCATAATTTTTATCTTCATCACTAAATACAATTTTATCATCAACGTAGACTGATATCTAATTTGTCAATATTTTATTCTTGCCATCAGATTTTAATTATAAACTCAAGCAGAGAGTCAGAAAAGCCATGTACATTTGGCAAAAGTATACCTGCGTGCAGTTTCGGCCCAAAAGACATAATGACAAAAATTGGGTTAATATTAAAACAAGGGGGTAAGTGATATGTTTTTCTTTCATTTTTACATCTTTTCTTACCAAGGGGAAGCACCATGTTCCAAGCAGTCCTGATGTCGATGAAATTGATTTTTTTTTTCTTGGATTGTTAGTAAATAGACATGAGTTGGCAAAGCTTGAGAAGAAGTAAATTGCTGAGGAATGGGTTCTCAGTGAAGCGGATTTGATGAAAAATTATTAAATGGGTGACGAGAACCAACAGATGTAACAGCTTGGTCTAGTTTTGGACGGTGTACAACCAGATCAGGTTGATTAGAGACCATTGTAGTGTCAATAGAATAGAGGAGACAACAACTCTATGAGAAAGAGGTTCTAACAGTCTTCTAGGCTTGTGTAAAACGACATCATCATAGAAACAAAGCCGTATTTAGCATAATATATATTATTTTCTGTTCCTAGCACAAGGCCCGAAATTTTGGGGCGGGGTCCAATCGATGAGATCGACACTAGTATGCAACTGGTACTTAATTAATCGTCCCTGAAAGGATGAATGGCAAAAGCTGACCTCGGCGGAATTTGAACTCAGAACGTAAAAACAGACGAAATACCTGATTTTTTAAATTTCCCATGCAGGCTAACATAGGGGTGACAAACAAAACATGTGGGACATAAAACATATATAAAAAAATAGAAATGAATGTTATAACGTATGAAGACATGAAAATGATAGAATGGAAATGGAACCACTCGCCCCACTTACGAGTAGCCCCATTTTCTACTTTTTAAATCCTGAACCTTCCAACACATCGATACCTGTTTCCTCCAACCACCGATCGTACGAAGTAAAGTCTGGGGAATGAGCTCCAGCTGCAGTCTACCTTCCAAAAACAAAATCCAACCATATATTCTTGTATTTTTTCCTCTTGCTTCTTATCTGGTATCACACACGAGTGATGCTCCTCCACATTATCATACCCCGCAGTTCCAATACACTCTATGTCCCATTCCGCCGAATCCCTTAACAGTTCGTCGCTAAGCAACATATAAACCCTACACTTTTTCCTTCTCTTTATTGATTTGGAGAGGGGTTTTGGTTTTCTTTGTATATGTTTGCCTCTTGTTTTTGTTTCTGGAATGGATAAGCCTAGAGTCTGCATGGAGTGGGTGGGTCTGAGAGAGTGTGGGTGGGATGGGTGTGGAATGTGGTTTACAGTTTAGCTCACTTGCCTTTTTTAGTTTTTTGCTGTCACATTTTCCCATTTATTTTTTCCTATTTCCGCTACTTTCCTTTTTCGGTTACTTCCTTTCTGCAGGTCTCTTCTATCTTCTCTTCCGTATTTTCTGGTCGCTTTTTTCTTGGTTTTGATGTACAATCTGCTCTTATGTGTCCCTTCAGGCCACATTTAAAGCAGCTTGGAACTCTTCCTTCGATCCTGACAGTCATAATTGTTTCTTCCATAATTATTGTTTCCGCAATATTTTCCATCGTTTCTTTTGAACCTTGGACTATCATCTCCAGTGATTGACCTCTCCAGTTGACGCAATCTTTTTTCTTGGCCTGGGGCACCACTATGTTGTCCTCATTACCAAAGAGGACCGCATCTGCCACTCAGGTCACAACAATCTCCGGTGGGATTCCTTCAACCGTGACCCTTGTTACTTTCATGCCTCTATACGTGGGCAACAGCACCACTTCTTCGCTCCGAATTGTCAACGCTGCATGTTTTCTTGCTGCTGCTGCAATACGAAACCTCACTTCTACTGCTCCGAATGTTGAACCTCTCGTGAGGTATATTATGCCTTCAGAAAATTTGCTTTAACGCCTTTTCCATTTGTTCTGTCGTGACGACGTCTATTCTTCTTTTATTTATAGAAAAGTTTCGACAGATTATCGACTTTTCCATTATTCCGTTTTTAACCTCTTGCGTGGGCGACAGCTACACTTCGAACCCATCTCAGTTCATTTCTTCTTTGTGTCATCCGAATTCCCTGATATCCACTTCTGTTTCCTTGCACCTTGCTACATCAGCAAAATTCCACCTCTCTTTTATCAGTTTCTGGTCCATTGTCTTAACTGCCTCCAGCAACTCCTCCTCGGACGATGACATGTCTGAGTAACTATAACTGGCTTCAGACATTCTTCAACCAACTGTCTCTTCTCTTACGAGAAGAGGAAGCTCAAACAAATTACACACGTAAACACCCAAATCGCTGCAAAGCAGCACAAACACTATTCAAAATATTACCACGTATTAACTTCACCGAGACGAAATACCGCTAAGCATTTCGCTCGGCGTGCTAACGTTTCTTAGTCGTTTACTGCCCAGAAGGGGCTACACACAGAGGGGACAAACAAGGACAGACAAATGGATTAAGTCGATTATATCGAGCCCAGTGCGTAACTGGTACTTAATTAATTGACCCCGAAAGGTTGAAAGGCAAAATCGACCTCGGCGGAATTTGAACTCAGAACGTAGCGGCACACAAAATACCGATTTCTTTATTACCTAAAAAAAAGGCCATACAAAGAGTTCTTATAGGACATCACGAAACATGAAAACAGTACAAAACGCAACAAACATACAATCAGGGAACTAAAAATTACAAAAGCGAATGATAAGAGTAGAAGAAAGATTAAAATAAAATGATAATGCGCAAGAATGAAAAAAGGAGGCGCAACGTCCTCTCGACCCCAGTCGGGTGGTTGCATTTATTCAGTTTTTCACTTTTACTTTAACAGTTTTGCAACTCAAAAAATTGAAATATTTTCGTTACTTTTCACCCATTAATCACTGTTACTTCCATCTTTATCAACTGCAAATAATCAGTTCTAGTGGGTGGTGTTTCCACCAACCAAGCTCGTTTCGTTCTATATTCTCATCAAATTCTTTTATGTACTCCCAGTAGTTCTCCTCATGTATCAAAATTCATTTCTCAGCACAGGTTTCCTGCATCTTCACTCTTATGTCCTTCAACTTCGCGATCTTTCAGTCCATCTCCTCGTTCTTCTCGTACTTTATCAAAACCTCCTTATATTTGACATCTTTATCCGTTCTCTCCTCCTCTTCTTGTACATTATTAGTTTCTGGCTTTTCTATCACATTTTTGTTTTCTGTTGATAGCCACCCTTGTAAGCTACGCAGACGATACGAAAGTCACGCTGAAAATACAGAATCCCAGCGATGTCGTACATCTGCAGAAGGAGTTGGACTTAATTTACAGATGGGCTGAGGATAATAATATGCAGTTTAATGACGAAAAATTCCAAGCCCTGCGCTACCAGCGTCCAAAACTCAATGTCAAACTTACAGGGTACACTGGTCCACAGGGAATTTCAATCCCAGACCCTAAATCAGTGAGGGACCTGGGTATCAACAGGAGGGACGATACCTCTTTCCAAGTGCACATTACCAGGACGGCGACAAAGTGCAGATGACTGGCTGGATGGCGACCGTTCAGAACCAGAGAGAAGGAAACCATGATGGTCCTCTTGAGAACATTCGTCTTCAAATCCCTGGATTACTGCTCGCAGCTAGGGTCATCCCTGGAGCGAAGGTGGAAGAGGTATGCAGTAATATTTATGTGGAAGATCCTGGAAGGAATTGTGCTAAATTTTGTCATGGAAAGCTACACCAATGCCGCAGTGGGTTGACATTGCACAGTGCTAAAGATCCCACCGATGTCACCGCGCTTCAGAATCAGTTACTGCAACAACCTGGGTTTCAGGAGCCCACAGCTTTTTAATATTGTTCCAAAGAGAATGAGGGACCTAAACAAAGTGCATATAAGTGTTTTCAAATCAAAACTGAACCTCTCCCTGTAGAGAGCTCCAGATGAACCTACCTCACGTCTTCAATAAAACAGTGGCCCACAATGTGTTTGCAGTGTCAGTACTCATACCAACATTTGGGCTGCTTCGTTGGGCGCCTGATGAGATCCGAGCCAGATCCCCAAAAAAGAAAAACACTAACAAGCACACATGATTTCCACACAAACAGTGACGTAGACCTCCTCGAGCTAAAACGAAAACAAGGTGAGAGAAGCTTAAGGTCAATCTAAAGTGCCTTTGAATTTCGCATCATATCCCTTCGGCAACATGGAAATGCATCCCTTGACCAAGTTTGCATACGTGAGGCTGATAATATCATAAGACTCGGAAGGTACCACCTTGAGCAACATTCCTTGTCATGCCAAAGTAGTTGCACGACTCTACCGCAACGTATCATCACATGAAAGAATGAGCCTATATGAGCAGAAGACTTTGCATGGAAATATTAGTAGAAAGCTCAGAGACGATGGTAGTATCGATAATCAAAGCAGTTTATCATGGACGAGTCACCGGATTACTATCTCCCACTTTGAAGAGTATACATTTGCAATCCAGGAACAGGAAATATCAATCAAGTAACTGATGCACAAAAGGGATAGTGATGCAGGAAAACCGTAAAATGGGACAACCGATGCAGACTGTGTGCTGAAGATATCACATCATAAGCTGTTGCCCGAAAATGTGATTACGTTATTTTTTACCGATGAGACATGACGTCTTAGCTTGGACACTCTATAATGAAATCCGTCAGAAGGATAATCCTGAGGACAAAGAAATAAGAACCCACAATATGGTAGAAGACATAGCCACTCGTAATAAAAAGGAATATTGGTGGAATGTACCAGTGAAGATCTCAATAAGATCTCAATAAAATGTAAGCACAACAGACTTGATAAAATGATTTGGGATAGAGAAGAGTAACTGTGCACAGTTGAGGAAATTAGCTGCCCAACGGATTTTACATAAAATTGAAGATCAGTGAAAAAGAGAACACGAATACTGAACTATTGAGAAATCTACAGTTGCTCTAACCAGATTACAAGTTCAGGTTTATACCTGTAATTATTGGTGCCCTGAGATATGTAGCACGCTGCCTAAACGCCAATCTTGAGGAATTAGGATACTCAAAACCAAAAAGGAGAAAGCTAATTCGGAGACTACAGATCCAAACCATCACTGGAACTATAAAAATCAGTAAAACTTTCCAGAAGTTTATCATTCAAGTATATATGAGCATGTCTAGATATTCAACTATATTCATGAGAATACATACATAACAAATATACATACATACATACATACATACATAATACATATATACAAACAAAAATACTGTTATGTTGATGTTGAATTACAATGAAAGAGCCTTGGATCTAGTTTCTATTGGTAAGAAATCTTGAAATAAACTGAATAATGACATACATGCATACATACATACATACATACATACATACATACATACATACATACATACATACATACATACATACATAAATTCATGCATGCATACATACATACATATGTTTTCTAAACGTGAAATGACTTTTAGGAAATAACTTCAAGAATTATGGACTGGGAAAGCAGATTAAGTGTTGAAATCTCCCGAAATGCAAGATATCAGGACTAATACACAAAAGCAGTCAGGGACGCGAAATCCGGATGCACAACAAATATTGCTCTGTTATTGCTACTAATATGAGTTCTAATTGGAAATGGCATCAGCAATGGAAACGCAATCTCTCCAAACTTTTCACTTGTCTAGCAATGTTCATCGAAGACACTGAGTGAGCAAGTGGCGTGAACATCAACGTAAAGCTACTAACACACTGCAGATTCGTTGATAACATTGCATTTATCACCAGAATCCCAACTCGGTTGCAGGTCATAATGAGATAGCTGGCCACCCGACCTCAGCAGTAAGTTTTAGATCAACCGCATGAAAACAAAATTATGCCGTCCGAAGTCGTAGCTCAAGACTGAATAGAGTTGGAAATTAGCAAAATCTAGGAGTTGAAAGAGTTCGCCTACATACAGTGAATATTCGCCGTGTCATGGATTCTGATATTTCGAAGATTGTGATGGCAGGATAATAGAATTTACTGCCATAAAGTACATGCTCATGGTATATTTGGACAAGAACATACGTGGGAGACTCTCCACAATCACCGTCCTACCTGCGTTTCTATACGCAACTGAGATGTGAGATGATACGATGGAGAGAAATATAGAATGTCTACGAGAAAAAGGGCCACGGGAATATCCATGGCCAGGAAAATCTTTGCGAGGGCAGAATCGAGATAAGATAATTGGAGAATGGAGCGGGGTGAACGATGTGATCGAACAATTCCGAATGCAGAAGGTCCCCTGCGTCGGAAATGTCTTAAGAGTCACTGGCAGCAGATGGACCAATACTGTTGCTATGTGGTAACCAAGTGATCGGAAAAGGCCTCTTGGAACGCCACAACGATAGATGGAAATAAAATTCACTAATGTGACTTGGAACCCAATTGAAAAGAAAAGGAGAATCAAGAAAGAATTGAAAGCGCATTGTGACCAGTAACGAATAACATCTGAGAGTCTCGTTGATAATTCATAAAGTGATACATTGGGTATGGCCGATCAGAATGTTGCCATTAGTTTCGCTTCATATATTGCTCTTGGCAACATAAGCGTCTTGTCAGATCTGCTGGCTGGCTGGCTGGCTGGCTGGCTGGAGGCACATAACCTCATTATTCAGATAGGTACCAGTTCAGTTGCAGTGCAGATATCGCATCGTTGATGGATCACGAGATAAATGTGTAGATTTCAATATACTGATATAAATATGTCTGTGTGCGTGCGTGTTTGTGTATGTGTGTGCGTGTGACGTTTGCTCATATAACATAAATAATTTATTTGATATAATTTTATGTAACAAAATGCAGTTTGTTTCACTGATTATGAAGAGAGGTTTTATGCAAAATGACGTGTTATGAAAAATAGACTCCCAGAGGAAGAAGATGATATGTAAGCTAACAATGCTACTGATGATGTAACAGGCTAGCAACATCTTTATTACTCTACCTCTTGTCTTGTTCTTATTCTCTACTTATTCTGTACTGTTTTGTCAACTAGTCTTTGATGTGGCAGAGAAGAAATCAAAATAGTTTTTGTTGGACTCATTGACTCGTATAAAGCATCATATTTAGTGGAAAGACTTTATTTTAAAAAGCTTCACCATGTCCATCATGAACAATTTGCATAAATTTTATATATCTGTGTCTCTGTGTGTGTATGTATGTGTTTGTGTGTGTAATATATATACATACATATATATATATATATATATATATATATATATATATATACAGAGAGAGAGAGAGAGAGAGAGAGAGAGAGAGAGAGAGAGAGATGCACACACACACACACACATGCATACATACATCACACGATTACGTTGAGAAAGCGGACTGCTGAAAGATTTTCATTCACTTTTCTGTTTTTCTTTTATTTTTTACAGCTGTTATTCCAATGTTGGAATGGCCGGTCGTGGTCAAAGTCAAAGTCTTGGCTTAGGATACGCTTGCGAAGGGGTAAAAAAAATATTTTTATTTTATTTCGCCTAAATTAATTGTATGGATTCAACTTAATACAGATTTATAAGAAAATTGTTCAACTAAAAGTATCTATCAGCTCGGATCTCTTTTTTCTGATAATTTGAATAATGAATATCAGTCGATATCGATTTACAGTCAGTAATCATTTAATCTGCCTCAACAACTCAAATGTGGACGTAATAAACCTTGACTTTGCAAAAGGTTTTGATAAAGTGGATCATGGTATGATATGCCACAAATAGTGTAATCTTTACATAGCAGGAAAACTTGGAGAATTGTTACATGACTTACTGAAAAATAGAAGTCAGGCAGCAGTGGCCAATAGAGTCACCTCAATGAAAACACAAATAGTGAGTGGTGTTCCACAGGGCACTCTCTTGGGACCAGTGCTTTTCATAGTGGCCCTCTCAGATATGCCCTCAGTTGCCCGGATAGCCACACTTGCTAGCTACACAGACGATACGAATGTCTCGGAAAACGAACAGAACCCCAGCGATGTTGCACACCTGCAGCAGGAGTTGGACGCAATATACAGTTGACTGAGGACAATAATATTCAGTTTAATGCTGGTGAATTCCAGGCCCTGCGCTACCAGCGTCCAAAACTGAATATAAAACTACCAGATCCTAAATCAGTGAGGGACCTGGGTATCGACATGAGTGATGATACCTCTTTCCAAGTGCACACTACCAGGATGGTGACAAAGTGCAGACGACTGGCTGGATGGATCCTGTGAACGTTCAGAACCAGAGATAAGGAAACTATGATGGTCCTCTTGAGGACATTCGTCCTCAGCCCTCTGGATTACTCCTCCCAGCTATGGTCACGCAACAGTGTAAAATTAACAGCGGACCTTGAAGCAATGCAGCAAAGCTTCACAAAAAAGATCGTCTCTTTACAACAGCTCAGCTACTGAGAAAATCTGAAACAGCCAAGACTCTAATTCCTGGAGCAAAGGCAGGAGAGATATGCAGTAATATACATCTGGAAGTTCCTGGAAGGGATTGTGCTAAATTTTGGCATTGAAAGCTACACCAATGCCAGAACGGGAAGATACTGCACAGTGCTAAAGATCCCAACAATGCCATCGCGCTTCGGAATCAGTTACTGAAATAGCCTCAGTTTCAGGAGCCGACAGCTTTTTAATATTCTCCCAAAGAGTTTGAGGGAACTACACAAGGTGTATATAGGTGTTTCCAAATCAAAACTGGACCGTTTCTTGACGAGAGTCCCAGATGAACCTACCTCGCGGCAAGAGGTGCAAATGAGGGTAGCTACATCAGACTCCCTTAATCACAAAATGCTGCATATTAGAGGAGGCTCTCAATAATAACAGTGTAGCAAAACACCTGTGCCCCAGCATGGCCACAGCTCTGAGGTGAAGCTACAAAAAAAATTGTCCTTAAATTTAGTCAAAAACGTTCTAAAAAAACAACACCAGATGAATGCTTCTCCGCCCCAAGAGATAACGAAAGAGTATCATGTAAACGAAGCGGAAATTTTTTGTTGCTCGATATAATCTGTATATTGATAAATATTTCAACCCATTCAGCCAGATTTTTTACATGGGTTTCTGTTTTATAAAAACTTTACTGACGCGAGGAGGAAGAAGTGAGAAGAAATAGAAGGCAGAAATAAGTTCTGCAGTCAGCAGTAATGCATTTCCCTCCTCATGAATACTCTGTTGGTTGAGGCATAATATCTTCTCGTTTATGTAAAAATAATTCTGTCCTTTCTCGAACCTTGTGTGAACGAAATAGGGTGCATATATTCATTAAATTGTGTGTCATTTCTTTCAAGCTCCTGTGTCAAAGATATTCTGCTCCTTAATTATAACTTTAAGTTCTTCTGCATTACTACGTAGCAAGAATAAATATGCTAACTTAAAATATTTTGTAATTTACACATTGCTCTCTTATATCTGAGTAGCTACTTCAAAAAATAATTCCACTAAAATTAATTGACTAAAACATATTCGCTTGGTCGAAAAGTCCTATTTAAACCTTAAAAGCTTTCAGTTTCACTTACATATAGCTTGGTGTTGTACCTAGAATACATATACCAACCATGATTTTAACGCCACGTACACTTGAATATTTTCATTTGTCATTTTGACGTGTGATTTAATATTGTATGTTATCGAACAGGGTCTGCTGGAACAGAAGCGAATGTGTATATTATTGTTAAAAATATTAGCTGCTCCTTTTTGGCAATTACCTGCAGAATTTTATTCATGTGTGAATAAAGTAGTCTTCTGAGTTTAGATAGTTTAATCCATTGAAATAAAGTTGCTGGAACCTAACAGCTGAGAAAAACTTAGAATAATGGTTTTTGATCTTGTTTCAACAACAGTTTTGAATGGATGTGTCAGTTGATTACATTGACGCCAATTGCTTGTTGTTTCTTTATTTTATCGACTGCAGAAGGAGGAAAGGAGAACCGGATCTCGGAAAGATTTCACAGAAAGAACAAATACTCAAATATTATATCGAATCTGATGATTTTAGCAGATGATGTTGATTTCGGCCAGACTTGAACTCAAAATTGTTTTGTCCAACCATCTGTGATTTTGTCACCTCGCCGCCCTCGAAAAGCTCTGTTAATAGGTTGTCTACCTTTCTGCGAGTAATCCATTAAAAAATTAAAAGCTATCTACACATATATAATTTTCTATGATTAAACATTCACATTGCAGTACTTGGTGGGTAATGTATCGCCTTATTAGCTCGGACATTGGGGTAGCTATTTCTACTGTGATTAGACTGAAAATAAATAAGTTGATACTATATATCTCACTTCACCTGATTGTCGACAATGTCTGCATAACCTTTTGAGAGTATTCTCATCAAAATATGAACTTCGGTTAACTGCAATAAACTAATTTTATTGTAATCTGAACAAGAGAATTATGGAGATCACGTGAGTGATCATTGTTAACACAACTGATCTAATTTGCAATTATACTTTTATTATTTCATATGTTTCAGCCGTGAGGCTGTGGCTATATACAGGATTAAAACATGTGAAGCCAGGTAACATTTTCAAGCCGTTCTTTTATGCATTTATCACTTTTGACCTTGCATTTTGCAGCTTAGATCGATTTTACATGAACTAGCACATTCCATAGGATTAAACCATGAACATAACCGCCCGGATCGTGATCATTATATAAACGTATATCCACACAGAATACAGGGAAATCTTGGCTTTAATTTCAAGAAACTCGACAGCAGCAAAGTATTCACTTTTGGTACACCTTATGACTTTTACAGCATCACGCATTATAGCAGTCGTGTAAGTAGCAGTACAAAGTCATCTCAAATTTCTTCTCTTTTTTTCTTTCTAAGCTAAACAATCTGAGGCCGATTTTGCATTTCATCCTTTCGGGATCGACAAAAATAAGAACCGGTTGATTCCTCGGGTCAATATAATCGATTTAACTACTTATTGGTAAGAGTATAAAACACTGCGCTCTTCTGCCGAGCCATGTCAAGCCAGTGTGGTAGAGTAGGCTCATCAAACCAGTAGAGTCTCAAGCTCAAATTCACAACTTGCATACCAGGCCATGATTATTGGACAGAACAGTATGACGTCTTTTCCCTCCAACGACTAACATTTTAAACCTAAACACTGATAATATCTTGTGTTATCACTTGTCTTTCTTCATTTATACATATTCAAATTTTATATTTATATTATGTTTTTTTGTGCACAATTATAGCGACTGGTGAAACGCAATCACAAACCACTCCATGACATCCATTAATCTTCCTTTTCACCGCCTGAGTCCTTTAAACATTATGCAAATATGAATCCCATACAACCACGAAAACCCCTAAAATTATATAGGCGTGCCTGCGTGGTAAGAAGCTTGCTTTCCAACTACTTGGTTCCGGGTTCAGTCCCACTGCGTGGCATCTTGTGCAATTCTTTTCTGATATAGCCTAGACAGAAACTGAAAGAGGCCTGTGTGTATATCATCATCAACGTTTAACGTCCATCTTCCAAGCATGCATGGGTAGGACGTTTGACAGGAGCCGGCCAGATAGAAAAACTACTATAGGCTACTGTGTCTGTTTTGGCGGGCATTTTACAGCTAGATGCCCTTCCTAACACTAACCACTGTATGTATTTATGTGTGTGTCTCTGTATTCATGTCTGTCTCCAGCCACCATCACTTGAAACCGCTGCTGGTGTTTTTACGTCCCTGTAAATTAGTGGCTCAGCAAAAGGGAAGCCCTGTGGTCGATTTATTCAACTAAAAAGCACTTTGAGGCGGTGCTCCAGTATGTCCACAGTCAAATAATTGAAACAAGTAAAGGAATATATATATATAGAGATAGATAGGTAGATAGATAGATATGTATGTATAGTAGAAATTTATAGAAAAACAAAGGAAGAAATCAGGTGTATGAACAACAAGCAGGTGTATTATTTTGACGCTCGATAATATGAACAAGTCTTTTACGTTTCGAGCCTATGCTCTTTAACAGAAAGGAACACGAGAAAATAAACAGAGAGAGAATGGAAAAAAAAGAACTTGTAGATTTAGTAGTCAAGCATGACGAATGATTAGAAAAGGTTTGAAAGTAGAGGTTGAAAGAAAGGGCGATGTCAAAGTACTGGTGACCCAAAATGAATGTGCGTGTGCGCGTGTGTATGAGAATGGTGTGTGCGAATGTGTACGTTTGTATGAATAGAGGTTAGTGGCTCAGACGTGTGTGAGTGTGCGCGTGTGTGTGTATGTGCGTCTGTAACGTGTATGTTGTGTGTATCAGGTGAGGTGTGCGTTTTGACGTATATTATTTATTAAGGCTTCTTTAACTGATTTAGGATGGTTACTTGAAGAACTAATACACTTTAGGTTTTCATTCAGCTTATGGAATGGATGGATCTTATTAGTGACTAGATTAAGATTGAAGTCTAGATAATTTACTGCACAATGCTCATTCTCTATAGTTAGCCCTAGGCCATAATTCTTAAAGAACTTGCGCATTTTCTTCTTAAGGCATTCTACTGACCTATTAGTACAATTTCTAGTTATAAGTAGTAGGTCATCCCTATAACGACCACCCTCTATATTCGTAAATTCTATTTCTAGTTCAGATACGAGATATAAACCTACAAGATCGGTAACCTTGGCTGAATCTGAGGCACCAATGAGTTTATCAAAACAATCTCTTGTGTTTTTTCTTGCCCATAGTTTATCTTTATATTTTATAAAAGACTTCCTCGCGGCCAACACCAATTGACTTCTTCAAATGACATTTTTACCTTTCCCGTCGCATATGACAGGGCCTTATTTAAAACCACATCATTTATAGATGAATAATAATTCTCTATATCAATTTGAAGGAATCTATATCTATTTTTATCCTTAAAATTATTAAACCATTTTATAGCATCTCGGGCACAATTCCAGAGTTTAAGGTTACCTAACTTATTTAATATTACTAGATTTGCATCTAATATTAATTTACTAAGTCTACATGTATCTGACTTGCTAGGGCATATTAATCTTACTTGGGGGTTTGAGTAAAAATTATCTTTATGGTCTTTAATTGTTATTCTTGGATGCATCGGGACATATGGTTCAGTTATATTTTCAATACCATATTCAACCATGATTTTTTTTTTGGAAATCATGTTAATATTATCTATATAATTTTTATTAACTACCTTATATTGTTTTCATTATTTCCTTTTCTAGTAGTTTATCATAAAGTGGTGTATCCAGTCTATATAAATTTCTGGTCTTATCAGATTGTACTATAACTCCATCCTTGTTCTTTAATATTTTTATTTTTCTAGCTAAGTTGCTGAGGTGGTTATTGTGTCTGTTAGGATTTTTTTTTTTTAATTTGATATTTTTCACCATATTCCATATTTTCTCCTCAAAGTTCTGTATAATTCTATTATTGGGAGGTTCCTGCCTAGATTTGAAGTTTCTCTTTATATAGTCTATATCTTCCATGTTAGTATTATTCTTATGAGGATGGTTGTTATTGTAGTAGTGAGCCTTCCATTTCATTCTATTTATAAAGTTTTTTAGCTGGTTAATTAGGTCCTGTATATAGTCTTTCCAGCTGGGAATAGGTATATCCTTCAAAGATGAGTTCCACTCTATCACCGCAATCTTACCTGACATATATAAGAAGTCCTAGTGGTAGAACCAATTGTATAATTAATTTAGATAATTTGGGAAGACAAATTTCCAAATCAATCAGGTACAACCCTTCAGCATTATATGCATATACATATCTCGTACCTTGGGGTCTTATTTATCATATCTTTATATATTTAGCTATAAATATACAAAGTATCTGATTAAAGTCAATATTAATTCAATTTTGGGGGATTAATCGGTATGCGGGTATTCTACTTCAGATAATACAAAAAAAATAGCCTAATGAATATATCTGAAAGTAAACTCATGGTATCAGTTTGCACATCACGAAATGATACTTAAAGGATACAACTAAAATTACCAGCAGGGTATATACTAAACTTCATTAAGTATTTCCTACTTTAGTTAATACTTAAATTTATTAAACACTAGCAGAAATAGCCGGCTTTGCCCGGGTTAAAGAGAATAATGAAATCTAAAAACGCCGTCTAGACTACGCAACCCTCAACTGTTAGTAGCTACGATACCATATTTCTACATTAATAACTCTCCAATCCATGCCAGCATGGAACATAGACATTAAGTGGAATGCCAGTCTCTCATCTGGGAAGGCCTTGAAATCAATGTTACCAACTGGGGACTATGTGTGTCGCAGTGATAATAAAAAGACTCAAAGGAGGTCTGCAACGAAATAATTTTACTCAACACTTTGCAAGTGAATCAGTGGAGGCAAAGATGCGTCTCATTTACTTGACAATTTATGCACCACATTGCAGAAATCACAATGTAAGTAT
>NC_068983.1:1439250-1442178 GCF_001194135.2 Octopus bimaculoides | reverse complement strand
ATTGTTTCAGTTAGTAGAATAGTTTCATTTTTAAAGTGAAAGTATTTGACATGAGTGTTTTTGTTTCACTTTTGACACGTAATACTTAAATAGTGGAGGAGATACTATGTTGCCGTGGGCTCGAACTCTGCAAGAAGTTAAACATTTTTTTTTTGACTAAAACACAACTGGAACCCTAAGTAAGGCATGTGTAAAATTTGAATGAAATTGGTTGTGTAGTTCTCGAGTTTTAGGGATTCACACACACAGACAGACAGACAGACAGACAGACAGACACACATTCTCATTTTTATATTTATAGATGAAGGAACTACACACGTGTGTTTCAGTATTTGAAGATTACAATATATATACATATACACAACTGTATACATATATAAATATATATATGCAATCGTCAGATTTACAATTATTCCAGCACATCTTCAGGTTCTTTTTCAAAATATTATATATCTAATTTTACCTCCCTTTAAAAAGAATATACAATTAAGCATTAAAGATTAAGCATTAACGATTAAAAATTAAGAATAGAAATTATACTTTGTAATATTAAGAATTAAAATTACTAAATTATACATTATAAATATGAATTAGTATATATATCAATCATGTAGAATCAAGTATATGTCCAATACAGAATGTGAGATATAAGATTAAACATCAGAATAAAAATGTCTGTGTTTAAATGTGATATATAACATAAAGAATTAAAATACATATTTTCCTTCTCTTTTTTTTTTTTTGCTGGTACTGAAATGGTGATTAGAGGAAGAAGACAGCAGGGAACTATAGGTATTTATGGTGATTAGTGCCAAGGGGGTGAATTACTCTGTGCATAGTTTTAATTTTAAATTATCCTCTATTATTATTTTCAAATTTACCTATATTGGGAGATATATATAATTTGTTATCATATAATTTTAGTAATATTTAATTCATATATTTATTTAAATTATTGCATTATTTTTTATTTATTTATATAGTCTATTCAAGAGTATTGATATATGCGAAGTGGTATCAAAACGTCCCTGGACTAGTTTTGTAGCGCGCCAATAGATGGCAGCACATGGTTGCCTGTGCAGTGAGACCTAGCAGTGACCTTCAGGATGTGTTTATTTCGCAAGAACTGAAATTTCACGTGTATGCTGCAGTCTGCGAATTTTTTTTCATTGACTTGAACAAAGATCCAATGTGTAATTTTGCGTTCAACTTGGGAATTCTGGTACCGAGACATTGAGCATACTTCGGTAAGCTTACGGCGACGAAGCAATGTGGTCGTAGGTAATGTATCGAGTGGCACAGGCACTTCAAAATCTGACGAACGTCCCTGGAAGACAATGGGTGATCTGGAACTTTTATCACGAGTGTCACACCCGGAAATCTAGTATTGTGCATCGAGAATTCGTCTTCTTGGGCCAGGCCTTCAATCGAGAGTTCTACTGCGAAGTTTTGAAGCGTTTGAGCGAGGACATTTAGCGAAAGTGACCGGATCTGTGATGCCTGAAGAACTGGATTCTTCACTGAGCCTCCCCCCCACCACTCTTTCTCGTGATATAGCTCTCGCACCCGCTCTATTTATCATATTTAGCTCCTGCAGACTTTCATCTCTTGTTCAAGATAGAAATGCAATTCAAAGTTCGCCGTTTTAACGCTGTTGGCGAGAGCGAGAGTGAATCGTAAAAGGTCCTCGACTCTGCTTACAGGAAAAGACTTCCAGGCCGGATTCCGAAAGTGGAAGGGCCACTGGAACCGGTGTAATACTACACAAGGTGACTATTTCGAAGATGCTGTTAAAACTTAGGTAAATAAATTACTTTTTTAATAAAAATATCTAGTTTTGGATGGTGATGTTGATGATGATAAGTTCGGGAACCTTTTAATACCACCTCATATATGTTAGCGTACGAGAGATGTTCATTAAAGATTTCCCTTGACCCACTTTGCAAGGACTGGGATAAACGAATCTTGGCATAATTATTATTCCTTCTCCACATGGCCACCGCCAATGGTGACACACTTCTCCCATTGCTTTATATAGATGTAAAGCTCTCGTCTGTAGAAGTCGGTAGGTTGCGTCTGGAAGCCAAGACTTTACCTCAGAAATAAGTTCATCATCCTCTGAAAAGTGCTTCCACTTCAAAATAGTCTCCATGGTTGGAAAGAAGTGAAAGTCAGATGGTACGAGGTCGAGAGAGCAAGGGGCGGAGGAAGGATTTTATAGCGGCAGGAGTTTGCTTTCATTTGGACAGAATGTGTATTGTGAACTGGGGCCTTATTTTGGAGGAGGCGACTCCTTTGGTCAGCCTGTCACGCCTCTCGCTTTGATGGCGTCCCGCAATTTTTGCAGCAGAGAATCGTGGTGCTCTTTGCCAGAAAATCCATCATCACTACTCCGCGTTGGTCCCCAAAAAACTGTGAGAATCTCCTTGCCTGCTGGGGCTGAGGGTTGAACACGGGACTTTAGTCTCAAAATCATAGTGATGGACCCATGTTTCAGCCCATGTGATAAGTCTGCCGATAGAAGTCCTCGTTATCCTGGCACATTGTGGGCATCCTAGGAATTCATCGTTCAGACAACTTCCAAATGTGCAAATGGTTGTGAATGATTTTCCCCGCACCCTACACCTATGTTCCCTTGGACTAGTTACCGAATAGTTATGCCTATCTACCTCTCAGCCTATCTACCTACCTATATTTTTATCTATCCATCTCCATTGTCTTGGAACCTCACCCCAAATAAACAAAAACAAAGTTCTCTTCTAACCGCCCCCCCCCCCACAAGAAAAACATCTGTTTGATATAAATGAACAAGCTATTCGTACATTCACAATATTGTATTTCACAAGTTCTTGAGAGAAACGAAAGCGCTAATAATATTGACGAAATAAAAGGATGTTTTTCTAAAATTCTGACGACTTTATTCTCAAT
>NC_068983.1:1437489-1439148 GCF_001194135.2 Octopus bimaculoides | reverse complement strand
ATATATATATATATATATATACAGAGTAGTAATGCAGTTAAACAAAATTTGGTTTGACAAATATATATGTATACACATGTATATGATGATTGCTTCATCTTGAGAGGTGATAGCCGTCCCATCAAAACACACACCACACCCCATCACACAGTACAATTATTCCGTTGATGAGCCTTTAGATGACTTTTAAGACCAGCTGCCGGGTGACAGGGTTTATAACACAAGTGACAGATATTATTCAAGTTTCTTCTATATCTTTGCCCTTGGGAATCTGATTCCGAAGGAAGGATTTTCTGAACCACCATATGCCTTTTAAGTCGAAATATTGTCTTACAAGTTTTGCGACATACGACGCAACTTGTAAGAGGTGGTTTGTGTCCAAGATCATTACCTATCTTGGCATTACGATTTTCATTTCACTTCATATGGTTCACGTATCCTGCTTTTGACAACAAAACGCGGTCACATATAATACAAATCCAATGTTCACTGTTGATTACAGTTCCAATTGTTCCTTTGCAGCAGGCCATTTTCAGTTCAAGGTACTGAAGCATTTTTCCCTCCCAGGCATTGCAACCAATTCTAAAAGCACCTCTCCACATGTTCCGATCTAGAACACCATTTTTCCAATCACTTTTGTTCACATCAAGTTTCTTCGGGTTTTTCTTAACACAGTCTTTATACCTTTTCTTCGGCTTATATTGTGGTCTCTTACCAGAGTTGAGCTCACCATAGAAAACGCTTGTTTTTCATTCTAATCACATGTCCAGTCGATCTCATTTGAGACAAGATAACATGTTGTTCAAGTGAGCTGCAACGTACCATGCACAAAACCTCTGTATATGGTGTGAAACATTCTCATTTGACTCCTAAGATACGTCTGAGGCACTTTTGATGATATTTCTCCAGCATTTTTATGTGATGCTTGTAAGTGGTCCATGTCTCACTTGAATAAAGAAGTGCAGACAATACACACTTTATAGACACTGATTTGTGTCCGCAGGGAAATACCTCTGTCCGCTCATTCTCGCTTTTCGAGCTTTCCAAATGCAACACATCCCT
The DNA here is from genome assembly GCF_001194135.2 of Octopus bimaculoides. Taxonomy (NCBI): domain Eukaryota; kingdom Metazoa; phylum Mollusca; class Cephalopoda; order Octopoda; family Octopodidae; genus Octopus; species Octopus bimaculoides. The sequence goes on along the minus strand of NC_068983.1, from coordinate 1,438,086 downwards.
TCCCTATTCAATAGTATATCTCTGCACCAAGACTACCATCTCTTGACAGTGTGCTTTCTAGATAAACAAAGATGTCAACAACTTCTAACCGTGTTCCATTCACAAAAATGTTTGGTTCAGAATATGTTTGACCTGACACGGGAGTAAACATTACTTTGGTTTTCCCCAAACTTAATGTAAATCCGAAATGTACACATGCAGTGGAAAATATGTCCATTAAATGTTGCATATCCTCCTTTGAATGTGCCAACAAATCAGCATCATCAGCATAAAGTAATTCTCTAACAAATATTTCGAAAGTCTTTGCTTTGCAGTTAAACCGGATAAAATTCAAAATACGACCAGATATCCGAAAAATGATTCCGATTCCCCTGTTGCAATCCTTGAAAGTATACCAAAGCAACGCAGCAAAATAAATAGAGAAAAATGTAGGGGCAGGAATATCTCCCTGTTTGACACCGTTGTCCACCAAAAATTCATGAGATAGCTGACCATTAAAGACTACTTGAGCTTTTATGTTTCTGTGTAGTTCTTTAAAGATGCTCACAAAATGTGTTGGGCAACCAAGTTTACACAATCCAAAGTGCCTCCCTGCTT
>NC_068983.1:1436083-1437064 GCF_001194135.2 Octopus bimaculoides | reverse complement strand
GGGCTCTTACCCTTGTATACAGAGATTAGAATGCCATTTATTCTTGTGGCACAGAAGATTCATTCCAAACTCGAGTTATCAGGTTATGCATCTCAGATGAAATGTGAACCCCACCTGCTCTCAGGATTTCAGCTGTAATACCATCCAATCCAGGAGCTTTACCTGGTCTCAGTTGACATAATGCCAGATTTACTTTTTCAGGGGAAGGTGTATCGTTTATGTGTTGCACTATTTCTCTTTGCGGAATGTTGTTTATGATGTCCATGTTCACTACAGACAGATTGAGGAAAAGATCTGCAAAGTGTTCTCTCCATCCATTCATTATTCCAGAAGGATCTTTAATAGCCTCACTTCCATCATTCGACTTCAATGGAACATATGACGATGAAGATCGCGGTCCAAAAGCTTGCCACAATAAACTATAGAAACTTTTAATGTCTTTCCTGCCATAAGCTGCCTGTACCTCCTCAGACAAATTTCCCCACCGGGTGTCTTTAAGCCTCCTGAGTTCTTTTTGCAAGTCTGCATTCTGACACTTGTACAACTTTTCTAGTTACACTTTGTTCTTAACGTTTGGGTCAGGAAGCTTTTCATGAGTGGACCTCTTTCGTGCTAAAAGCTGATTTATCACTGTATCATTGATTACCAATAATTTTTTAAAACAATTTCCTCATTCGATTTAAACAGCATTTTATTCATTCGATTTCCTCCACCAAAATTCATCCTTTCGTCTCCATTCTCTTATGAATGGATATACTTCCCAACGATGCTTATAAAATTTAGACTTCATTTTAAGAGAAAGTATATTCCCGAAACGATCGTAAGAACTTTTAAACGTTTTAAAACCTTTTTTATTATTATAGCTGTACTTTATTTATCCATCAATACAATATTTCTAATATTATATACTTATCCTTATTACCATTTTCAAGATATAACTATTCCACTATTTTACTCTCTAAGATATATATATATAAGATA
>NC_068983.1:1429758-1436005 GCF_001194135.2 Octopus bimaculoides | reverse complement strand
TATATATATATATATGTATATATATATATATTTACTTCCTCCATAGGTGTATCTTCCATGTGTTGCACTATGTCTTTGTGGAATGTTGTTTATTATATCCATGTTCGTATATGTGTGCGTGTATGTTTGTATGTGTGTATGTATGTATGTATGTATGTATGTAACGTTATTTCATTCGGGTAGAAATATAGAAAAGTAGAAAAGAAGCTGAAAATGTACTGGAATCTGTTTAGATCTTTTATTTTTAGATTTTTAAGGACTTAACTGGTTTCATAGATTTCTTTAATTTTCAAAGGTCAGTATTTGCGCGGGGGCGGAGCAGCGAAATTCGATTACATCAACCACAGTGCTCAACTGGTGCTTATTTTCACGACCCCGAATAAAAGAAACGCAAAGTTGTCCTCGGGAGGATCTTCACCTAGAACGAAAAGTCGGAAAAAATGCCGCTAAGCATTTTTCCGGGGCGGTACCGATTCTACTAGCTCGTCGTCACATTTGAATAACTAATATTGCTATAAAGAAAGGCGCCGAGCTAACGGAAAAGTTAGCATGTCGGGTAAATTGCTGAATGGCATTTCGTGGGTCTTTACATTCCGAGTTCAAATGCCACCGAGAAGGACTTCGCTTTTCATCCTTTTGAGGTCGATAATATAAGTAACAGTTAAACACTGCGGAGGATCAAAGGACTTGTGCCAAAATTTGAAATTAATATGGGTATAAAGAACATTATTGACTGGCAAGTTTTGTAATGTACAGTGTGTTTAGGTTACTCATTCAATTCTTGATAGAGTTTCTACGTCCGTCCCACTACAAACACAAATCATATTCAGTATTTGTATTTCGCTTATTGCTATTTCATCAATTTTAATCACTTAAAATTTATTTTGCTGGCCTCACTCAAGTTTGTGATTTCCCATAATAGCTACTTCTGTACAAAAAATAATGACACTTGCTTTCAAAGCTGAAGTGCTGCTTCCAAAGTTGGAAAGTGCAGCTTGTGCAATAATTGAGACGCTATAGGACAGCAAACACTGAAATTCTTAGAGAGGAAAATGAACGATTAGTAAGCCTTCATTCATATATTGGTGTAAATTTTGACTCAAGGGCAGCAATTTGGGTGAGAGCATAATTCGACGCCACCGACACCAGTACGGTATTATTATTTTATTGACCTCGAAAGGATAAATAGAAAGTCGACCTTAGCAGACGGGTGAGATACTGCTAAACATTTTGTCGGGCCTGCTAACCATTCTACCAGGCTACCGCTTTACCCTTCACTCAAATGTTACGATATACGATTGGCGCTGTGACTCATTATAGTTTGCTCATTTCTCTCTATATTTCCCTAATTTTCCTTTAGGTAATCAAGCTGCTTAACATCTTTTTATTGTCATTTCTGTTGTATGCCACACAGAACAACATTTAGGTTCAATCTCTTCACTTAGAGAATTCTCCTTATATCCACAATTCTCTGGAAATCAAAATGCATAAATGTGTAATGGTGTCTGTGTGTGTGTGTGTTTGGGTTTACTCTAACTCTTCCCACACCGTCCAACCGATTTTAATGATTTGAGGCACATTGGTGGATCACATGCCCTGAAGTTCAAATAAGGCCGGAATTTTTCGAAAACTCGATAATGCTCAGTTGGTAGCGATGGGTTTTGTGAGCTCAATCGGGCGTTTGAATGGAAATTTCCAAAACGATGTTATTTTTCCTGCAACTTTTGCATCTTTTCACGTGTAAAATTTCAACAAAATCGATAGAATAGTCACTAAGGAAATTCTTATTCAATACAAGGTCAACACGGATAACACGAGCAACGCCGGGTCCAAGAACTAGTCTTACCCTATTTGTATAGACATTAATGTGAAGTTAAACAAAAGCGCATAAATTACTTTGTGGATAGTAAGTACGAGAAATAAGCTTCAAAAACTAAATGGAACACAGCAGATTAATGAATGCATATCAAGTTTCAGGCAAATTTAATCTTGTTTAATAAATTTATATATCTGGATTTATTGATGTTGGATTTCTGTTATATATTTTAGACTTTCGCGAGGGGGCGCGAAGAACCTATTGTCACTAAAGATAAAAGAATGATGGCCGTTATCGGGACAATTAATAACCCAAGCTTCTATAATTACAAAATCGTTAACCTGATGTATAAATGTGGTGGTGAGTAGTTAAACCTTTCAATAATTTATATCTCGACAAATAACTATTTAGAACGTTACTCTTCTTTTCCTACTACTACTACTACTACTACTACTACTACTACTACTACTACTACTACTACTACTACTACTACTACTACTACTAAATAGAATATACTACTATTTCATGAAAAGTCTCAGCTCTGTATTACTGGGTATGATTCAAAGTGTCAGCTGTCCACAACCAGCAGACTCAAGCAGCATTCATTTACTAATTATGATTCAAGAACCCTGCGGATTACCCTTAAAGTTCCAGGCAATGCTGATTTTTTAGGGATTATTATTATTATTATTATTATTATTATTATTATTGTTATTGTTATTGTTATTATTATTATCATCATCATCATCATTGAGTGAGAGAACAGTGCATCTTATCAAAGAGACACTGAGGTAAAATACACGAAGCCCAGTATACACACCATGACTACCCGTTTAATAAGGGTACACCAAGCGCATCCATATGTGCGTGGCATGGTAATCTCATAACAAGATGAACAGAGCAAGACCTTGCAGATGGGGTCCTGTTAGAATTTTCTTTAGCTCGAGTAACTCATCCCACTCAAGAGGTCCCTGAATAAGGTTAGTTTAAAGATGTATAACAATATTAATAATAATAATAGTAATAATAATAATAATAATAGTTATTATTATTATTATTATTATTATTATTATTATTATTATTGTTGTTGTTGTTGTTGTTACTACTACTACTACTACTACTACTACTACTACTACTACTACTAGTGCTGCTGCTTCTTCTACTGCTGCTACTATGCTACTATTACTACTACCACTGTTGCTGCTGCTGCTACTACTACTACTACTAAGGCTGTGAACTGGAACAATCGTTAGCACGCTTGGCGAAATGCTCAGCGGTATTTCACCCGTCGCTAAGTTCTGAGTTCAAATTTCACCAAAGTCGACATTGCTTTTCATCCCTTCGGGTGCGATGAAATAGGAATCAGTTGAACACTGGGGTGGATGTAACCGATTCATCGCCTCCCTCAAAATTTTTGCCATTAAGGCAAAATTTGAAAGCATTATTATCATCATTATTATTATTATTATTATTCAGTAGTTTTATTTTTATAACGTGCATTCACATCACTACCGAGCGCACCTCTGTGTGCCTTGGGTATGTGCTGTCGTTTGCTATTATTATTATTATTATTATTATTATTATTATTATTATTATTATTATTATTATTATTATTATTAAGGGGAAGAAGGCCAATGAGAAAAAGGAAACAATAAAAAAGTTAAAAAAAGTAAACAAATAAAATAAAGGGCATAAAGGAAAGAAGATAGCGACACTGCTCTTCTCAATACACGTGACAAACCAATTAAGACAACCTTTTACACTTCCTGTTAAACCAGGGATCATTCTTAAATAATTTTCAGTTCTTTTTTTACCATTCCAAGTGCTCCTACAATAACTGGTATTGTAAACATTTTGAGATGCCACATCTTTTCGATTTCGATTAGCAGATCTTTATATTTTCTGAGCTTACCAAATTCTTTTGCCGAGATATTATAGTCACAGGGTATGCTCATGTCAAGCAATAAACAGACTTTAATGTTTTTGTCTTTCACAACGATACATGCTTTATATGTCTTGATGGTTCGATCTCTATATACTGGGAAGTCTCAAAGAATAGTTACATTTTCTCCCTCAGTTACAGCCTCAGAGTGGTGCTTGTACCTTTTGTCAGTAGCTTTGATTTTATAATGCTGACACATTATGCAACGAGCTTTAGCATCCAGTCATTAGATGTTTCAATATATTTTAACAGTCCGGTTGTGGTGGTTTTGTAAGAGATTTCAAATTGGATCAAGCCTTAACCTTCCTTGAGCTCAGGGTAGGTAAAAAGGATCTGCGTCTGCCTTTGGGTGGTGCATCTTATTGCAAGTGAGCAGCTTACGGATTTTCTTGTCAATCTTCCTTCTTCGCTCATATTCCAGCTCAACACATTGAAACTATAAATAACAAGAACTGCCAAGGAATTTATAGCTAACGCCTTGTTACGTGCATTTAACTCGGATTTTAGGACTGCTCGAACTCTCCTGTAACACTCCTTCCTGATTCTCTCTTTCACACTTGCATGCTGAATGCCAGAGCCATCATTTATTCCGAGATATTTGTAAGTTTGTTCCTGCTCGAGTTCTTTTATGACTGTGTCAACATCCAACATCACTGAATGTGAGGTCTTCAGTTTCCCTTTGTGGAACATGGCCTTGGCACATTTATCAAGACCAAATTCTTTCCCAATGTCATCACTGAATGCTTCCACAAATCCTTCAAGCTCATTATCGTCTTTGCCATAGAGTTTTAAGTCATCAATATAAAATACATGACTTATTTTCTAGTCGCCAATTTTTGTATCCATACCTTGTTCTGTGATGTTGATTTGTAAACTTGTAAGGGGTATCTGGGCAATGTAGAAAATTAAAGTGAGTCACCTTGGAAAATGCCGCAGTTGATATTAATATTGTTTGTGGTCAGTATTCCATTAGAATTGTATTATTGGAGATTCGTATTCCACGCTGCCATGTTTCAAGAAGTTTGAAATTACAGGAGAATTTTTGAAGATATCCAGCGACTTCAAGATCCATGAATGCTGTATACTGTCGGAGGCCTTTTTATGCTTAATCCATTCAGAACTGAGATTTCGGTGTTTGTTATTACAGTTCTCAAGGATCATGCCATTGATTAAGAGTTGGTCTTTGAATCCATATGAGCCTCCTCGGCACCCTTTTTGTTCAGTGGGGGAAATATCATTCTGTTCCATAAATTTGTGTGTTTTCACCACGTGGATGGATGTTAACATTTTATATGTGGAAGATAGACAGGTTATGGGCCGGTGGTTCTTCGGGTGTAGGTAAGTAATACTTCTTGTTAATCAATCATATGTTTTCGTAAGATCTCATAGAATAACTGAACTAATTTTCGTGTGCGCACGGAAGCTATGCGAGCCAGGAATTCGGTAACTTATCATTGCCAGAGGATTTCTACTTAAGGCTCTTCGTGAGTGCTATCATTAAGTTTGCTATTGTAATGCCTTCCGATGTTTGTTCTGATAAAGTTTGGTAGGATCCTTCTGTGCGTCTAATCCAGTCTGCAATGTCATTGTATGTCTTTTCATCACTCCAGTTATTTTTCCAAACGTTCTCAACATCTTCAACGGGAACGGGATCTTCAACGGTTATTTTCTCATTCCCTGTTTCTCTGTAGAATGCTTTTGCACTGGATATAAACAACTTATTTTGCTTGTAAAACTTGTTTCTCTTCTCAAATCTTCGTGTTCTTTGAGCTTTTGCTTGGACTTTTTGTTGCAGTGTTTCTATTGCTGAAAGCAGTTCTTCCCTTGATGAGGTTCTATATATTCTTTTCATCTTTCTTCCTTTTCTGGTTTTTACATCGTTTCATTTAATATTTATATTTAATCTCTCATTATTTCAATTTCTTTTTCAATTTTACTTTTCCAGATTTGAATTCCTCTCTGGTGTGTATTTCTTTGTATTTTCAGAGGTATACAACTGGATTCAATTGCCTTAGTAGGTGCATGAGTAGTTTCGTTTAACTCGCTGAGATCAGGTTTTGGGTGTTGTACGATTTCTTTTGTCAAATAGTTTCCAATTTTCTATTATTATTATTATTCAGTAGTTTTATTTTTATAACGTGCTTTCACTTCACTACCGAGCGCAGCTCTGTGCGCCTTGGGTATGTGCTGTGGTTTGCTGTGGTGCTCTTATGTTTACTGTATTGAAAGTGTTTTGCGTAGAATGTGTGCAGTACCCAGTAGTGCAATTTTCTGTATGTTATATATATTTGTAAGTCCTGGTGTTTTTGTTATGTATTTGTCTGAATATTTTTTTATTATACCTAAGGCACCTACTATGATAGGAATTGTTTCTGTTTTTAGATTCCACATTCGAGTTATCTCTATTTCCAGGTCTTTGTATTTTGAAAGTTTTTCCATTTCTTTTAGAGAAACGTTGTCATCTGCTGGTATTGAAACATCAATTAGAA
>NC_068983.1:1424560-1428873 GCF_001194135.2 Octopus bimaculoides | reverse complement strand
TTTGGATTTCTCTAGTTTTAGTTTGGATTTCTTAGTTTTAGTTTGGATTTCTCTAGTTTTAGTTTGGATTTCTCTAGTTTTAGTTTGGATTTCTTAGTTTTAGTTTGGATTTATTATTTATTATTATTATTATTATTATTATTATTATTATTATTATTATTATTATTATTATTATTATTATGTTTTTTTTTCTTCTTTCTTCAATTTTTTTTCCATTTCTCGCCGAGTATTTTCCGTACGCCTAGGGCAGAGAAGCTCATTGTATGCATTCCCAGTTTACACACGCAAATTCACAGGTAAAATACGTATGCAAAACAATTTATAAATAAATAAATACCATTTATTCTTTTAATCTCTTCGAAATATCGTCCAGACGCCTGATAGCGAAATCACAGCCACTCAGCGTCGTATCTGTCACTTGCTGAAATATGGTAAAAGCCACTTTTGCTTTAAGGGAAGTTGCTTAAATTTAAATAAACCACGGTGTGTGTTTATTGTTAACAAATAAACGTGCGCATTCTTCTTCTAATTGTATTTGTGGATATGCCCCCGAGAGGTCTAATTTACAGATTAGTTTCCCTCCATTAAATTTTGCAAACATTTTTCTGGACTGGTCAATAGGTAGTTATGTGCGACTAGAAAATCGTGAAACCCTGTCGGAGAATCTGCACAAGCCCTTAGTTTGTTATTCTTCCTTTGCACATAAACCGTCGGTGCTACTCTGTCTGCGTCGTCAAGGCTTTCCAGTTCTTTTTTGACCTAGTCTATTTCGCAGCAAACTGCACTTGCCGATTGGGCCTAAATACCGGTGTTGTACTTTGATTTACTGTAATCTTAGGTTTGCTTTTGTATAGTTATTAAAAAAAAATGAACATTTGGAAATATCTTTTTTATTTTTTGCCTCTGTACTCCGGCCTCATTTGAAACTTTGACTGATCCAACTACATTTTCACACAGAAAACCTATGGCTGTATCTCTGAATTTAAATAGTTCCATCCATTCTGTGCCTACTAAGTTAAGTGAATCTTTCACGATATAAATCTTTGCCGTTTTCGCTTGACCTCGAGAAGTTACATTGTATTCAAATTCACCGAATTTTTTTTTTCCAGAGACATAGTGTTCTACTTTTATAGATTTAATTAAATTCGACTTACCGACATATTTCCACATTTTTTCGTTTACTATAGTAATGTCACTACCCATATCTAACTGCATTTCACCATTGTATCTCAAATTTTCACCATCACTAATTTTCTCATCGTCATAATTCTGATTTCTTCCGATGACATATTATTTATTCTTATTTCTTTATTGCAAACGCAGGGCTAAACATAGAGGGGACAAACAAGGACAGACAAAGGGATTAAGTCGATTACATTGACCCCAGTGCGTAACTGGTACTTAATTTATCAACCCCGAAAGGATGAAAGGCAAAGTCGACCCCGGTGGAATTTGAACTCAGAACGTAACGGCAGACGAAATAGCGCTAAGCATTTCGCCCTGCGTGCTAACGATTCTGCCAGCTTGCTACCTTAATGACATATTATTTATTCTTTTACCTTTTGCCTGATGCTTTATCATTTTCGTTCTACAGCGTGACTTTATATATATCCTATATTTCCACAACGAAAAGTCTTTTTTAAATGGATGATATTTTCTCAGGTGCATACCACCACATGAGAAACCCGGGTTTATATCCTGATGTTTATCTCTATTCAGACTATTCCGTATGGTTTTACTTGGAAACAATTTACGTTCAATTACCTCTGTGGCGTGTCTTAATTTAAGCATCTTTTCACATTCTTCAGACAATTTTTGCAGGATCACATCCTGGATTTGTTCCAGCTTTGCAAGAATTCTAGTTCTGACTTCTGCGTCTTTTTCTGCAGTAAGTCCCTGTGTGAAAATCAGGTATTTGAACATATGTGGAGTTAATTTGTCCAGATTAAACTTCTCACATTCCCTGTCTACCCTACCAGCATATATGATGTAATCCTCGTTACTATTTTCTCTATGTTCAGATACTTTCAATGTGTGTTGAACAAGGTGCTTTTTCACTGAAACCTTTACACAATATATCTATTGTGTCATTAAAGTTTAGATCTGAAGGTTTTCTTCAGAGTACATGATTACTGTAACGTTCATGTTCTGTTACCACCAGTTTTCTCAACATTAAGCGCTTACATCTTTACATTTTTCTCGAAAATTTGCTTATATCTTCTGTAGTATGATTCGAAGGTAATTCCTTTGTCAGGTTCGTATTTGAACTCAGTTATTCTGTCATTTCTGACGACTTCAGTAATGGCAGCATTTATTATTGTAATATCAATTGTTGTAGTTCTTGCAGGTGTATCTGCTGTTGTTCTTGTTCTTTCAGCTGTTGTTATTGCTGCTTTTGCAACTCAAGCAAACCGGCCAACGAATCTTCCAGAATGTTCAGATTTTTCATAAAAGTTACACAACAAAAAACATTTCGAGGTTGTTAACTCTTCTACGAGCTTCTACTAACTCCACGTGAATTAGTTTATCCTCGTCACCATTGTTTTATCTGTTTTTGAACGATGGTTGTCGCTCTGACAGCATATTGTTTTATACCAAAGTTGTCGATAGAATGTTTCTATCTGGCACTGTACGATCCCCACTCATACAGTGTTATTATCCTCAAAGATTGGATCCTTATAACCTTCCCTAAACATCGTAGTACAATTGCTAGATCAGCAAAGACACTCTATCAACGCAATCTACACTCGTGCTTTGGGTACTCTACGTAGTCCAAGTATTTCCGATACTGGCCGATGTCACTTTACTTACAGTGGTTGCCCCATTCCACTCGTCACGTGGGAGGGGGTGTACTAATTCCCTACAACACATCCAAGTGCTTACAACCCTCCTGATAACCTTTGATGTCCCTAAGAGACAAACCTTCTGCAGGAGCTTTACCAGTCATTCTATAGCCATTTGTCTATATTTCGGTTTACTATTCCCAGCGCACTACTCATCACAGGCACGACATTTACTGTTCGCATTCTCCAAATTCTTCCTATTTCAAATTTTTGGAGCTTGTATTTTTTATTTTCTTCGTCTTTCTTTACGAGCCTTGAATCAAACAAGTATGATAGATCGGTAAATAAGCAACATCGGTCTTCCGAATCTGTTTCCTAATTTCTTGAATCGGAAAGTCTCAGAAAATCTTATATTTCCCCGACTCTCCTACTCTTTCGACTCGATGATTGTCCCAAGTGTTTCCAGCTTCAAATCCCCATTTCCAATGCTAAACCTTTACAACCTGGTCGTGCCTCCATTTCTTATATTCTCCCTGTGACAAATTGGGGCATTCTGTTACAATCTGTGCCACTCTCTCATTCCAAGTCCCACAGGATTTACATGTTTCTGACACATTCTCTGTATAAACATTTGTTTTTTAATCAAGTTCTTTTCATCACTTGATCTTGGGTGCTACAATTAGATTTTATGTTTCTTTTTTTTTTTTTTTTTACTTGCCCCCTTTTTTTTCCATTGATAATTTTCTAGAGCTTGGGAGTCTTCAGCAAATATTTTCACCTTCTGTGTATTATGACTCTAGAAAGATCGTTTATATAGACTATAAACATGTATGTCTAATTGAGAAATATTTACATCTGTTGTTTCTCAAGGTAACGTCTTGCTAAATACAGCTCCAAACTTTTTTTTTTCAAAAATCATTGAACGACCTTTAAGCAAACGTTTAAATATTTCAATCTAAAATTCTAAATGTCTTTTTACAAATTAATCCCGAAATCGAAAATGAAATTTATCCTGATAGAAGGCGTTTGTTATATTAATTCTGTTTTGTTATATTAATTTTGTTATATTAATTGTTATATTAATTCTGACATACAACCAGGATAAAAAAAGATTCAGAACGCAGAGGAGTGTAAAATGTACGGAATATATCTTACTTCTCAAGTATTTATTAATGAGTCTACTAAACCTAGTAAATCTATATTTATTGAACAAATTTGTCGGTTGAAGAACCTAAATAGATTTTATTCATATTTCATACAGCGAAATGTCCCAAAAAACGATGTCGAGGCGAAGGCTTCCTTTCAAGAGATTGTATTTGCTACTGTAAGACAAACACTCCTACAGACCCTGTAAGGAAATGTTCTGGTAAGTTTTCTAATAAAAATATATACGACATTAATAATTTATTTACCTTAGGTTGCCAATCCGTTAATAACGTTGTTATTTCATAAGCGTATATTCACACAAACGGGCACGCACGCACATACAAACACGCATATATATATATATATATATATTAATATATATAT
>NC_068983.1:1423816-1424550 GCF_001194135.2 Octopus bimaculoides | reverse complement strand
CTGCCTGACACGTGTCCCGGACTCAGCTGGCTCCAGTTGACAGTATCCGGTAAGGGCCCCTATCCAGGGTTACGGAAAGGAGACAACCTTCAAAGAAATCCGGAGTGAAGCCCCGTAGGCGGTTTAGTGTCCGACTCGATACTCTTCGGGCAGCTCCTACAACCAAGCTGGTGCGAAACATAATGCTCTGCACTCTTTTGGAGTACGTCAGCATGGTCGAGAGACGAATCGACGATTGGTCTACCCAGGATTTTCGTGCATTTAGCTCAGTTCTGCGCAAAACCGGAAAGGAAACTAGAGAGGATATGAAAGGTAAAAACCAGATTGGATTAGTTAATGCGCAACTCCATTGTCTCCCGAGACAGAAGGATGCCCACAACTGTAAACGAAAGTCAGGATGCGTGGCGTTCAGTTACTCAATAAATGAAAAATACATTAAAAACTACAAAACGTAAAAAATGTAGGACAGACACACGTGGACCCGAATTCTTCATCAGTTATCGACCAAAATACTAATACTCAGTTTCTTGCCTTTAACGATTAGACTGAGAACTTCGTATATCCGCGGCACCCGCAAGATTTGCACGAGCATACAAGACAATGCAGGTTGGACGTATGAAAGTAAACAAATGTAATTTTAAAAGATAGAAGACGGAATACATAAAGCCTTTCGGCCAAACACGAGCCTGGTGGGTAACGCCTAAAAGAAATTCTCAAATAAAAATATAACACAC
>NC_068983.1:1422357-1423183 GCF_001194135.2 Octopus bimaculoides | reverse complement strand
ATATATATATATATATATATATATATAAAGAGAGATAGTTCGATATGCATTTATATGTATGAACACACACACACACAGATACATTTATATGTATGTATAGACACACACGTATACACACACACACAGATATGCACATTACGTCATATGGAAACAAGCATAAATTTGTTTTTGAAGCTCTGAAATGTATTGTAGCACAATTAGAAAGATATATCTTTCAATGCATAAATGCTGATAGAAGAGCATATATAGGATAAAATCTTTGCAGAGCAGAAACCTCTGTCGGCAACCAGCCTTGAGAATTTAGGATAAGGAAAGCAACAAACAATAAATAAATCGAACGCAAGGGTAATGGAAAAATGAAATAAAAATGAAATATGCTTTTATTTTTATTTCTCTTTTTCCTTCACACTTGCGTTTGATTCATTTATCGTTTCTTTCTTCACTTATCCTTAATTCTTTTATGACCTCTCCTTCCTTCCCACTGCTTTATGCCTATTATAATAAATGTTCTCCTACACCCCACTCCAGTCTACCCAGGATCTAGTCTAGTAGACTCCTTCTCACCCGAGTCACAAACTTTAGATATCGTATTACACGATAACTACATTCATAACCTAAACGTTCTCCCATTTCATCGATTACCTCGAAAGGCTCCAACCATACCCCTGCTGTATTCTTTTCTTTTGTAAAATTACTTCTCATCTGATGATTACGGGTTTTTATAATGGTGCAACGGTCCCATTCTCCTACAAACATTTACGTATGTAACAGCTGTATTTTATTATTCGTTTGTTTATATATATATATATATATATATATATATATA
>NC_068983.1:1417539-1422333 GCF_001194135.2 Octopus bimaculoides | reverse complement strand
ATATAGTTGAAAATATCTAAAGTAAGACGAAGAAATATGCCTTCGTTTCACATAGTTTAATATTTTTTTATATAAATATATACATATTATATGGGTGTTGAAAAATCCAACCGGTTTTCGCTATTTAAATTAGCTTTTCAAGGGGCATTGTATAGTGATATTATAACGTAATTATGACATTAAAATATAAAGATTAATTCGCATGATGAAGAGGTTTCGCCATCCTGGCTGTTTGAAAAATAAGAAATGGTTTAGAGAGTGAACCAAGAGAGGTAATGTGTGTCAAGGTGGATAACTGATTCCTTAGGATAGTTTTCAGCGTTATCAGATTTGAATATTGAGGTGTGGTTTATATTTTTGAATGAATAACTTCTCTTTATTTGGTCGTTCTTGCACTGAAATTGAATCTTTGCACTGGTACAAGGGGAAGATAAGGAAATTCGGCGTTTTATCACCTGCGCATCTGTCAATATCTCCGCTCAGTGCAATTTGCCAGTACTGGGGGAAGCGAATCTGTTCCTTATGCAACGTGACTCTGCGTCTCAAATCTCCAACTCAAACCCATCCCTGACGAACCAGAACAACAACGAATACTCAAAGAGAAACTAACATTAGAAAAAATGAGAACAGAAATTGAATTACTTAAACTCAGAGCTCAGAATCATGAACAAAATTATAAAACGATCGATGATGAGAAGAACACAGAATTCACGATACACGCCAATGAACAACTTCTAAAAAATGTTATTAAACTATGGAAAGACGACTGTGAATCGGAAAAAATTATTTCCCTACAACGATGGGAAAACAATATCCATTTTTCCTTAACTACGAATCTCAATTCAAAAAAGACTACACCTCAGACAACCCTTTTCTAAAAAAAATCCAAAACAAATACATCCACTGAAACCAATAATCGTACACCCAGATCAAACGTTCAACACAGACACACAAAACCACTCCACCACTGGGATGTCAACCACCACCAACCTCACAATAGGACCCCCCCCCCATTATTAAGACATACCAGTAACAACCATCCAATAATAAGAAACACCAGTAAAAAAAAACACCCTAGGATTAGGTATAATAATAATAATATTAATATCAATAATAACGACTATTATTTCAATTCTTTCCCTCCAAAAGCTACAAACAGACAGGGCATCCTTCCGACCCCTCAACACAGGAATTCACCTTTCAGAACTACAACTCCCTTAACTAGACAAATAGAACAATTTCACAGCATCCCATACAGGACCAAATACCCCTGGGAGAAACTTACAATAATCAATCTATCTAAGAAAACGCTCTCCACTACAAAAATCCATATTTTAGCTAAAGGATTAAAATTTACACCTACCCCACGAAGACCGAACATCAATGAAATTAAAGATAATATTGCAGAATTCTGTAGAAAGCTTCGTTTGACAGAAGCACTTAACAACTACAACGAAGACGAATCACTAGTGAGAAACAAAAGTAATTATCTACCACCCAAAGGAATGAATAAAACATTAGATGACTTCTGCAACCGTATCCAAAATTTTCCTCACACTTTCTACAAATCAAAAATTGTACCTAACTTCAACGATACAATGAAAGCAACTACTACAACTAAAAAATGACAAAGACCTGACAATCAAAGAAGCAGACAAAGGGAGTGCTGTAGTATTGATGGACACAGAGTACTACAAAAAGCTAGCACTGTCCATATTAGAAAATGACCCCTTCTATGAAAAAGTTGCAGCAAAAAACTTTAAAAAATCTTGAAACTCTAATACTCAAACACGGAATCGCCTAATAGAAAAATAAAAAGACTATATAACCAACTTCAAATGCAAACCCAGCCTTTTCTATGGCCTCCCCAAAATTCACAAGAGTCAAGCAATCACTAATGCCTGCAAATCGAGTCCAAGCCTGTACATAAATATTCCAACACCAGAAGACTTAAAATTAAGGCCTATTATTGCTGGTCCAGCCTGTGAAACACCGCCTTAGCAACTTTCTCGACATATTACTGAAGCCCTATCTCAAATATATCAAAAGTTTCATTAGAGCCGATTTGGACATGCTAGAGCACCTACCAAAAACCACCAACGAAGAAGCTCTATTAGCCTCCTTCGATGTCACCAACCTCTACACTAACATTCCACACGACTATGGAATGGAGGTAATAAAATTCTGGTTGAAAAAACGCCCAGAAGTTCTCCCGGACCGCAGAAACCAGACATTTATCATTGAATCCCTGAAGTTCATCCTTCAAAACAACTACTTCATATTCGATACAACATACTATCGCCAAAAATGCGGTATTGCGATGGGTACAAAAGCTGCGACTGTTCTGGCGAACCTAATAATAGGTTACTTTGAATCTACCTTGTATGAACTTTCACTCCAAACATTTGGACCACCATTCCACCACTATATAAGAGAAAACTGGAAAAGATATTTAGACGATTGTTTTATCATCTGGAATGAAACCTATGATAATCTGCTGGTTTTCAAATCCACACTGAACAGTATTAATCCCAACATCCAATTTACCATGGAATATAGCAAGGAACGGTTTCCTTTTCTGGACATCTTGATTTTTAAAACGTCCGACAACCACATCGCAACTGACATTTACTACAAGCCAACAGAATTTAAGCAGTATCTCCTTTTCAGTTCTTGCCATCCAAAACACACCAAAATAAATATTCCATTCAATCTAGCAAAAAGGATTTGTACGATTGTATCTGACACAACCAGTCGGGAACTTCGATTGCAAGAACTCAAAATAACATTCATCGAACGTCAATACCCAGCTACACTTATAGAACATGGAATTAAACATGTCAAGAAATTGGACTCAAACACACTAAGAACAACAAAACAAAACACCACACCTCACCTCAAATCACTCCCATACATATCAACCCACAACCCTATAAACAACGAAGCATACGACACAATTATACAAAATCTTCCTATACTCACTCAAGACCCGAAAATGAACAGCATCCTAAATAAACACAAATTACTATAATGTAAAAGACAACACAAATCACTCAAGTGACTCCTTACAAATGCAAAACTATACTCAATATATACAATACCAACAGTTAAAAAATGCAGACAACCCAATTGTGGTACATGCCCACACCTAAGTGAAGGCTCGGAATTCACATTCCAGCAAAGACAAACATTCTCAATCAAAACTAACTTCACATGTGCCTCCCACAACCTTATCTATGTCCTAACTTTCTCAGGTTGTGGTCATAACTATGTAGGCCAAACGAGCCTTTCTTTGAGACGCAGAGTCACGTTGCATAAAGAACAGATTCGCTTCCTCCGGTACAGGCAAATTACAGTGAGCGGAGATATTGACAGATGCGCAGGTGATAAAACGCCGAATTTCCTTATCTTCCCATTGTACCAGTGCAAAGATTCAATTTCAGTGCAAGAACGACCAAATAAAGAGAAGTTATTCATTCAAAAATATAAACCACACCTCAATATTCAAATCTGATAACGCTGAAAACTATCCTAAGGAATCAGTTATCCACCTTGACACTCATTACCTCCCTTAGTTCACTCTCTAAACCATTTCTTAGTTTTCAAACAGCCAGGATGGCGAAACTTCTTCATCATGCGAATTAATCTTTATATTTTAATGTCATAATTACGTTATAATATCACTATACAATGCCCCTTGAAAAGCTAATTTAAATAGCGAAAACCGGTTGAATTTTACAACACCCATATAATATGTATATATTTATATAACAAATATTAAACTATGTGAAACGAAGGCATTTTTCTTCTTCTTTCTTTGCATATTTTCAACTCATAATTTTACCGCGGGTTGTTTACTGAACCTCCAGTATTTTGCTCCTTATATATATATATATATATACATTCATATAAAAGAGATAGGAATATTAGGTAAAATAATAATATTACTATCCAACAAGAATAAAGCACTTTAAAACGTAGATTTATAAATACAAATCAGATGTACACGAAGTAAAATCATTGCTAAATATAACAGCTAGTAAGTTATCGGTGCCATGTAGAACTTCACTGATTGTTCACAGGCAAAGATGTTTGCAGGCGGTGAATATAGGAAAATTCTGTCTTACCTCTACGGAGACCGTTAGAGGAATAAAGGATGTCTCAATACTACATTTTCAGCCTTTTCAGATCACGTCTGTAGGCATGAATGCAGTTTAATGTACTGTTACCGACCGAATTTTCACCGGTAACTTATCAGCTGCTATTTCTAGTAGTGATTGTACTTCATGTACATTCGCTTTGTATCTCTATATAAGAGAGTCACTCGACACCCTCGCTTGGACCGCAGGTTCTACTGGCGAAATGGCCCTGTTTCACTTCAATAGACCGATAACTCCCAGACCACGAGCAAGCGTGACCACACGAGCATGTAGCCGCTTACAAGCGGCCCAGACAATAGTGGAGATTGGAGCGCGGTAGGCCCGACGACTAGGCCTACCTTCGCATCTCAAGTACATCCGGGAAGAGAGGCCTCACGGTGAACGGTGCCGGTCGGGTGCTCGATGAAAGACCTGGGGAGATGAACTGCTCCAGCCTCATTTCGAATTGCATCTAACACTAATCGTCGGACAGCTTTTGGTCGAGAATTGAACGAAACTAAGATCATATGTATAGATATACAATTACGTTCATTTAAAATTGTTTTTTTTTTATATTGGTCCTTTCAACTAATGTTGGTACATGCAAAACATATATATAGATGCATATATAGGTATCTACATGTATATATATATA
>NC_068983.1:1414743-1417488 GCF_001194135.2 Octopus bimaculoides | reverse complement strand
TATAAATATATATATACACATACACACACACACACACACACACACACACACACACACACACATAGATAGATAGATACATACATACATACATAAAGAATTTCTCCAGAGTTTGGTCAGAGGGACTGCAAGTTGGTGTCTACGTTCCTTCAGGAGACTAGCGGCGAATCTAACCGGGTCTACAGCAGAATATTATTTGACCTCATTTATTGCTGCTATGTTGTCAGGCAGTGTTGGTTCTGTCCGAGATTTTACGTTGGGAATCAACTTCGTTCGCTTCTCTTACGTCAATATCAGTGGGATCACTAAAGACAGAGCAATATTGTTTCTACAGTACTTCTGCTATTTCTTTAGCATCGTGTCGGGGAATGTCGTTATCATCGATCAATGGCCCAATGGATGAGACAGCGGTTCTATTCTTATTTGCACAAGAATAAAACACTTTTGGGTTCTGTTGGATGTTTTTGGTTACCCACTGTTCCTCCGCAGCTCTTTGATTTTCAATGGAGGATTTCATGTCGGTCAGCAGATGAAGTTTTTCCAACTCCAGCCTTTTCATTGTTGTTGAATGTGGATGTTGTATGTGGGAGTATTTTAATTGGTTGATTTTTTTTTTTATTGTCTTGTGATGCGCCTGATGAGTTTTTTGCGGTTTTTTTGCCTTTTTAGGGAGCCGGTTTCTCTTTGTGTTAGTGGATTTCGTAGGAGCGGGTTTTGAGCATGTATAGGTGACAATGTTTTCAGAGTGTTGTCATGAGGTCCCACTGTGAGTGGAACAGAGAGTAAAAGACCAGTCGATGAAGGATAGATCCTTTCTGATTGCTCCGCAGTCCGCTTTGTGGACGTTTATGTTGTCAAATTAGTGCCATGGAGCGGGATTGGCTGGTTTGGTTTTGATATGCCGAGAATTAAAACTGCAGAGTATCATGTAGTGGTCTGGGGCGAGAGTTTTTTTCAACTGAAATACTGTGAACGGAGCGAGAGTGGTTGGTTAATATTAGATCCAAGATCGTTTTATTCTGTCCTCTTGGTTCGAGCACTAGCTAAGTCAGGAAGTATTTATCCGTTAGATTAAAGAGTAACTCTGCTGCTGCTTTGTCTGATTTTGACTACTATGCGAAAAGTGACGGATTATAATCAACTCTGTTCGTCTAAACGTTTCTTCTTTTAGGGTTCACGAGGATGGGGGATAAACATGATACTTGGTTATGACTGTTTCATACTTCTGATTAATTTCATTGAATGATAAATGCGCTGCTAGCTAAAATCTGTGGATAAGTTTAATAAGAATATAACAAATCTGAGCGGAAATTTTCCGTATTTATATTTTATCTTAGAAAAACTTCTATCCACTTATTATATGTAACAAGCCTGCATCTATTTCCAAAGATCATTATCAACAGGTGTTCAATAGGATTGATGAATCAGAATATAAACATGTCTTTATCGTGGATTCTTTCAAGAGAACTAAGCAATTATTGATCAAATTATGAAACCCTATTAAACATTCAGTTGCCCAACATTGCTGACCGTATCATCAGTGTGAATACATATAAATTAATCTAGAGAATATGAGAATATTACCGATGTATATATGTATGTTATTGACCCATTTGATGAAGTTGCCAAAAATCACTTTCTTGTGGGTTAAATTTCTAATTAAAGAAAACAAGTTCTTGAAGTTTATAGTACAAATCTAAGGCAAAAGAGCATCTTGAACAAGTGTGATGTCAACCGTGACTATTCTACCCCTTACAGACTTTCTGTATTTTTGTTTTTCATTCTTCTTTTATTTCTATGAAGAGCTTGAATGTCGAGACGTAATTACCACGTGTAGACAGAAGGCTAAACATAATGGATGTATGCGCAATCTTAATTTTATGTCGAAGTATTGCAAGAAAACGTGCGGAAAATGCCCGGGAAGAAACATATATGAAAGGAAAAGTAAGTTAAACATTCGAACATATTTACTTAGTTGAATGTATGTGATGATGATGATGATGATGATGATGATACGATGATGATGATGATGATGATGATGATGAGAAGGAGGAGGAGGAGGAAGGGGAGGAGGAAGATGAGGAGGAGGAGGTAGATGAGGAGGAGGTAGATGAGGAGGAAGTAGATGAGAAGGAGGAGGTAGATGAGGAGGAGGGGAGGTAGATGAGGCGGAGGAGGTAGATGAGGGGGAGGAGGAGGTAGATGAGGGGGAGGAGGTAGTAGATGAGGAGGAGGTAGATGAGTAGGAGGTAGATGAGTAGGAGGTAGATGAGAAGGAGGTAGATGAGAAGGAGGTAGAGGAGGAGGAGGTAGATGAGGAGGAGGTACATGAGGAGGAGGTAGTGGAGGAGCGGGTAGTTGAAGTGGAGGTAGATGAGGAGGTAGATGAGAAGGGGAGGAGGTAGATCAGGAGGAGGAAGGAGCAGGTGCAGGAGGAGGTAGATCAGGAGGAGGAGGAGCAGGTGCAGGAGGAGGTAGATCAGGAGGAGGAGGTGGAGCAGGAGCAGGAGGGGGAGTTAGATGAGGAGGAGGACTATTATGATGATGATGGCAAGAAGTAACTAGTTTTCCTATACCTCAGTGTATGTTGTATTTTAGAAATGTGGACATATCGTAACATATAATGCTTTGTGTGATAATGAATTTGTCTCTGATTTCAATCTGAGGATTTCAGTCCAACATTGCTGACCGTATCATCAGTGTGAATACATATAAATTAATCTAGAGAATATGAGAATATTACCGATG
>NC_068983.1:1413228-1413938 GCF_001194135.2 Octopus bimaculoides | reverse complement strand
GAGGAGGAGGTAGATGAGGAGGAGGTACATGAGGAGGAGGTAGTGGAGGAGGGGTAGATGAGGAGGAGGAGGTAAAAGAGGTAGATGAGGGGCAGGTAGATGAGTACGAGATAGAGGAGGAGGAGGTAGATGCGGAGTAGGTAGATGAGGAGTAGGTGGATGATGAGGAGGCGGAGGTAGATGAGTAGGAGGTAGATGAGGAGGGGGTAGATGAGGAGGATGTAGATGAGGAGGAGGTAGATGAGGAGGAGGTAGACGAGGAGGAGGTAGAGGTGGAGGAGGTAGAGGAGGAGGAGGAAGATGAGGAGGAGGTAGAGGAGGAGGTAGAGGTGGAGTAGATAGATGCGGAGTAGGTGGATGATGAAGAGGAAGAGGTAGATGAGTAGGAGGTAGGTGAGTAGGAGGTAGATGAGGAGGAGGTAGTTGAGGAGGAGGTAGTTGAGGAGGAGGTTGAGGAGGAGGAGGTAGAGGTGGAGGAGGTAGAGGAGGAGGAGGTAGATGGGGAGGAGGAATAGTGGAGGAGCGGGTAGATTAGGAGGAGGTAGTGGAGGAGGGGGTAGATGAGGAGGAGGAGGTGGAAGAGGTAGATGAGGGGGAGGTAGATGAGGAGGAGGTAGATGAAGAGGAGGTAGATGAGGAGGAGGTGGATGATGAGGAGGGGGAGGTAGATGAGGAGGAGGTAGATGAGGAGGAGGTAGATGAGGAGGAGG
>NC_068983.1:1410530-1410828 GCF_001194135.2 Octopus bimaculoides | reverse complement strand
TGCAAGAAAACATGCGGAAAATGCCCGGGAAGAAACATATATCAAAGGAAAAGTAAGTTAACCATTCGAACATATTTACTTAGTTGAATGTATGTGATGATGATGATGATACGATGATGATGATGATGATGATGATGATGATGAGAAGGAGGAGGAGGAAGGGGGGGAGGAAGATGAGGAGGAGGTGGAGGTAGATGAGGAGGAGGTGGAGGTAGATGAGTAGGAGGTAGATGAGGAGGGGTAGATGAGGAGGAGGTAGATGAGGAGGTGGAGGAGGAGGTAGATGAGGGGGAGTTAG
>NC_068983.1:1409893-1410417 GCF_001194135.2 Octopus bimaculoides | reverse complement strand
GAGGAGGAGGTAGATGAGGAGGTGGAGGAGGAGGTAGATGAGGAGGTGGAGGAGGAGGTAGATGAGGAGGTGGAGGAGGAGGTAGATGAGGGGGAGTTAGATGAGTAGCAGATAGATGAGGAGGAGGTAGATGATGAGGAGGTAGATGATGAGGAGGTAGATGAGGAGGAGGTAGATGAGGAGGAGTTAGTTGAGGAGGAGGTAGATCATTAGGAGGGGGAGGTAGATGAGGAGGAGGTAGAGGAGGAGGAGGTAGAGGTGGAGGAGGTAGATGAGGAGGAGGTAGATGGGGAGGAGGTAGATGAGGAAGGGTTGATGAGTAGGATGAGGTAGATGATGATGATGAGGAGGAGGTGGAGGAGGGGGAGGAGGAGGAGGTAGATGAGGAGGAGATAGTGGAGGAGGGGGTAGATTAGGAGGAGGTGGATGATGAGGAGGCGGAGGTAGATGAGTAGGAGGTAGATGAGGAGGGGGTAGATGAGGAGGAGGTAGATGAGGAGGAGGTAGATGAGGAGGAGGTAGAC
>NC_068983.1:1407080-1408123 GCF_001194135.2 Octopus bimaculoides | reverse complement strand
GGAGGAGGAGGAGGTAGATGAGGAGGAGATAGTGGAGGAGGGGGTAGATTAGGAGTAGGTAGTGGAGGAGGGGGTAGATTAGGAGTAGGTAGTGGAGGAGGGGTAGATGAGGAGGAGGAGGAGGAGGAGCAGGAGCAGGTAGTTGAGGGGGAGGTAAATGTGTAGGAGATAGATGAGGAGGAGGTAGATGAGTAGGAGTTAGATGAGGACGAGATAGATGAGGAGGAGGTAAATGAAGAGGGGTTGATAAGGAGGAAGTAGAAGAGGAGGGGTAGATGAGGGGGAGGTAGATGATGAGGAGGAAAAGGAGATGGAGGTAGATGAGGAGGGTTTCATGAAGAGGAGGTAGGTGAGGAGGAGGAGGAGGAGCAGGAGAAGGGGGAGTTAGATGAGGAGGAGGACTATTATGATGATGATGGCAAATAGTAACTAGTTTTCCTATACCTCAGTGTATGTTGTATTTTAGAAATGTGGACATATCGTAACATATAATGCTTTGTGTGATAATGAATTTGTCTCTGATTTCAATCTGAGGATTTCAGTCCAACATTGCTGACCGTATCATCAGTGTGAATACATATAAATTAATCTAGAGAATATGAGAATATTACCGATGTATATATGTATGTTATTGACCCATTTGATGAAGTTGCCAAAAATCACTTTCTTGTGGGTTAAATTTCTAATTAAAGAAAACAAGTTCTTGAAGTTTATAGTACAAATCTAAGGCAAAAGAGCATCTTGAACAAGTGTGATATCAACCGTGACTATTCTGCCCCCTACAGACTTTCTGTATTTTTGTTTTTCATTTTTCTTTTATTTCTATGAAGAACCTGAATGTCGAGACCTAATTACCACGTGTAGACAGAAGGCTAAATATAATGGATGTACGCGCAATTTTCATTATATGTCGAATTTTTGCAAGAAAACATGCGGAAAATGCCCGGGAAGAAACATATATCAAAGGAAAAGTAAGTTAACCATTCGAACATATTTACTTAGTTGAATGTATGTGACGATGATGATGATGATACGATGATGAG
>NC_068983.1:1405123-1406992 GCF_001194135.2 Octopus bimaculoides | reverse complement strand
GAGGAGGAGGAGGTAGATGAGGAGGCAAAAGATCATCTTGAACAAGTGTGATATCAACCGTGACTATTCTGCCCCCTACAGACTTTCTGTATTTTTGTTTTTCATTTTTCTTTTATTTCTATGAAGAACCTGAATGTCGAGACCTAATTACCACGTGTAGACAGAAGGCTAAATATAATGGATGTACGCGCAATTTTCATTATATGTCGAATTTTTGCAAGAAAACATGCGGAAAATGCCCGGGAAGAAACATATATCAAAGGAAAAGTAAGTTAACCATTCGAACATATTTACTTAGTTGAATGTATGTGACGATGATGATGATGATACGATGATGAGGAGGAGGAGGTAGATGAGGAGGCAAAAGATCATCTTGAACAAGTGTGATATCAACCGTGACTATTCTGCCCCCTACAGACTTTCTGTATTTTTGTTTTTCATTTTTCTTTTATTTCTATGAAGAGCCTGAATGTCGAGACCTGATGAATTGTAAATATATTCGTAGAGTTTATAAATGTAAAGCCCGGAAACATTTTGTATCGAAGAAATGCAGAAAAACGTGTGGATATTGCTAAGGAAGCAACAAGTTTTATAAGAAATGTAAGTTAACCATTCCTCTACATTCGTTAAAATATTTTGTAACATATTTATTCAACTGAATATATTTGATGATGGTGATGATGAAGATTAGGATGTTGATGATGATGAAGATTAGGATGTTGATGATGATGAAGATTAGGATGTTGATGATGATAACGATGATGATGATGATGTATTTTAGAAATAAGGACGTATCGTAATATAATGCATTGTGCGATAATGAATTTGCCACGGAGTTCAGTCCGAGGAGAAGAGAGTAATTATTTCGCCCTTTCTAGTTGCACTCGAAAATACTTCGTTCTATGTTCCACATCGACGTCTAAAGGTCGGGGACTGATGCGAACCTTTTAATCAAGAGGATCTGGATAGGAATGTGATGAAGTGACCCCTTCTTGAAGTGAAAGGAATCTGTGGAACTACAATATCGACCAATTGCAGAACGTGATCGACTGTAGTTACGATACAGATTAAAGTGAAACAAATTCGTTGCAATTTCATAGACTTGTGTGTAGCATATTAAGATTAAAGTTCCCTCGTTATTTGGATAAGCTTTTGTGTATAGTCTATAGGTGTGGTTTTGCATCCCAGTGTAAACATAAGTGCGGTTATCTACATGGAGGTTACATGTATAACTAGCAAGGGAAAAACTAGTGTTCACAGATGAAGTATTTCTTAGGCCTGCAAAGAAGTGTTTTTTTTCAGTTATGAGATGTTTATGTAGTCACCTTGGAAATGGGTCTCCGATGCATTTCGAACGAATGTGCAATATTTCGTCTTGCGTTGGTGTGTTGAGACGAACTGGAACTCTGTTATGTCTAGTGACGGTGCTTCGATGTGACGGAAGGGCAACAGATTATGTTTTAGTTGCGAGTGAGCTCAGGCTTTCAAGGGATTTCCTTTATGTAAGTCTCCTCCTCAACCTTATATTACTGATTAATAAAGCAGATATTAAAATCCCATGGAATATATCTTTAAGGCGATTTAAAAGGCTTCGACATTAGCTTCTAAATTATTAAATTCCTCACGTTTGTGCTCAACGCAATATTATTCTCATTAAATATAATACATCTTGTCTACGGTTAATAAGGAAATATCAATTAGTAATAATGAGCTGAACATGAACGTAAACCGATTAATATAATGATGCCTGTAGAATTATTTAGTTTGAGACACAGACTCTCTTTCTCTCTGTCTCTCTGTCTCTCTGTCTCTCTCTCTCTCCCTCCCTCTCTCTCTCTCTCTCTCTCTCTCTCTCTCTCTCTCTCTCTC
>NC_068983.1:1395085-1404756 GCF_001194135.2 Octopus bimaculoides | reverse complement strand
TAGATAGAAACTGAAAGAAGCCCGTCGTATATATATATGTGTGTGTGTGTGTGTGTGTGTGTGTGTGTGTGTGTGTGCGTGTGTTTGTGTTTCTGTGTTTGTTCCTCCACCATCGCTTGACAACCGATGCTGGTGTGTTTACGTCCCGGTAACTTAGCGGTTCGGCAAAAGTGAACGATAGAATAAGTACTGGGCTTACAAAGAATAAGACCTGGTGTCGATTTGCTCGAGTAAAGGCGCTGCTCCAGCATCGCCGCAGTCAAATGACTGAAACAAGTAAAAGAATAAAAGAATCTGATGAAAGAAAAATTGATTAAGCAACATTAACAATGATATAAAGAAAACTACCAACTTTAAGCGACAAATCTCAATAATTAATGAAACATAATCAATAAAAAATAACTGGTAACATTAATCCATGATCATATTGTAGAAGGTTATCCCTCTACCTCTAAAGTTTTCCTCACTGATGTTTTAGAATTCTTCAGTTTATCTAATAATATAGATGAAAACAAGATAAGGATTATCATGTCTGTTAGCTTTCTTGAGGATATTGTTCTCTATTATACTCTGTTTGCTCCACGATTATCTTCCCTTTTTACCTGTCCTTCGGTAGTCTCTAAAATACTGTGCATTAAGGATTTTGTAAATGAAAACTGTAAGAAGCTTTGCCAAAATTGTAAGGAAAAGGTTTGTTTCTCGTATGTTGTTTATCACAATATTATTTTCTTAATGAAATAATGTAATTGATTCATTATTCTTGTGATTGCTTAAGGGAATAATGATCATCACTTGCTGCTTCTATGGTGAAGAGAAATTAGTTATGTCAATATTGTGTTTATAATAACACAACGCATTAAGCACATCAATAACTCAGCCTCTAGGCCCTTGTATAAAGGTAATATCTTTTCTGTCATATATAGGCCACTGGGGTATGGGGCATCGTTCTTTTGTCTCTTGTAAGTTCATGAACTTCCTTCACCATCTGGATCATCTTAATATCTTTTGCCACAAGCGCAAGTCAGACGAGAACTATCTGCCTGTTGTTATTTAACAGTGACTGTAGAGTGATCTATACGTTGGTTTCCTTGTGGTAGCCAGATTGCTACTATATGTGTTAATAGTTGTTTTATGAATTGCCACACCAGATAACAGATAGAACATGAGCGTTTATTCCTACAACAATAAATCAAATGAAATGAATTCAGCGGCAATGGGGCGAGAAAGTATATCGTTTTTAGCTGTTGTACTTTATTAATCAATGGAAGTAGGAAAGGTGATGCCTAGGTCAGTAGTTCTAAACCAGGGTCCATATGACCCTTCTGGGTCCATGTGGCCCTTCGGGTTCCACGTAAGATTTTGTGCAATAAATTGCTCATACTTCACATCACCCAAATACTTTAATTTTTATATACATTTCCTAATAATATTTACTTATAAAAGCAAGGATTTTTTTATACACATGGAAGAGGGGTCTAGTTGAGTAGATTAGGAATTAAAGGGGTCCGCAAGGAAAGTTCGTTGAAAATCACTGATCTAGACGAATGCTCAAGGTTTGTAATGAAAACTTATAAAATCGTTGTGAGTGCAGTGTGGGGAATGACAAGAACGGAAGCATGAAGCGCTGATTCGAGGAACGAACACACAGACACAAAGACACAGCGAAAGACCACGCACAAGGAGAGAGGTGATTTGATAATGAACACACAGACACAATAGTAGCAGTGAAAGAAAGGCTGCAGATAGACATATACAGTAACAACAGGGAGAAAACGACTGATGAAGATGAAGGATAGAGAGAAGGAGTGAAGTGTGTTGGGTAGTGGAGTGAGGAGGAAAATAAGAGAAATTTGAGGTGGAGACTGAAAAGGTAGGTTAAGAAAGGTCGAGACTGAATCGTTATTCTGAGTTGTGTTTGTCTGCCTATCACAGAGGTGTTGATATATAACACAGAGGGAAAGGCGGTCAGGCAAAGGGCCAAATGAATGGGAGTGGAGGGCAACATGTTTTGAGGGTTTCGGAAATGTTTGAGGAAGTGGTAGGCCAAAAGGGATTCATTTTGGTCGGTTTCTTTTTGTAGAGATGCTATTTTGCACAACAAATAATGTTCGAAGAAGTAATATATATGTAAGTTATAAACATTAGACATGGAAAACGATGTCAGTTTGTGGCGCTGGAATTGAAGTAACTAATACAGACGTGATTGTAGAAGGTTGCAAATGTGCCAAATTATGGGTGATTAGAGAACTCCTGGCCTGAAAGTCATGTCTGTCTCTGGTAGTATTTGAGAAAATGAGTCACCTGCTGGAAAGATTGTCAAAGACGAAAGCTGCGGTCTCATAGTCGCTCACTAAAGTGACAAATGAGAGGGAAAAGAATTTATGCAAAAATGGTAAGAATATATTAGAGATAAGGTGAAATGGCACACGTAATGTAGCCTCGAATACAGGGTGGAAGTGACATCATGAGTAGAAGATATGGCTCATTTTTTTGTGGTAGGTTAGAAGGAATTGTGAGACGGGTTAGTATAGTTGAGATTTGTAAGGGTAGAAAGGAAAGACAATAGAGCAGGACTGGAGTTCAATTGAAATAAATAGAAATAGAAACGTCTAGAATTTGATGGAAGGGTCAACAGATGTATAGAATAGCTTTGTTGACATTGGGAATATCTCCCAAGAATATCATTCCATACTGCGAAAATGACCCACCATAAAATGCAGAGGTTAGAAATCCATCAATCATATTTTCAGATTAGATCCGGAACCCTCCGTTATTATAAACGCTAGAAACTCTGCTATCGGTCCTTCCACCTTCACATCCTGAGTACCCAGCAAAGTTTTGACCGAACCATACACATATAAACACATATGCACCCAAGTATAGGGTATTTGGGAACCCCTCCTTATCCTTTCACATATCAAACCTGTACGCATACCAACCCGTTCAAACCCATTCAAGCACTTATTCACACGCACACACACATTAACCCACGAGACTCCCGCTGTATCAAAACACAGGTTTTTAGGGGGTGGGAAGTCAAGAGACCCATCTCTTCATAAAGGGACATGCAAAAACAGACTGAGAGCACTCTACTGGCAACACAAGACCAAACTTTGGCCATGAAATGGAGGTTCAACCTTAGGAATGAGCAAGTGTCTCCATCGATCTGCATCTGTAATAGAATAGACGAAAACATTGCCTATATCGGGAACAGTTACCCTAGACTTGCCCAAACCCACTACATGTTGTGGCGACATTATCAAGTAGCGATAGTGCTACATTGGAAACTGTGCAAAAAGTGAGGGTTAGAGAGAGGCAAGACGTGGTATGAGGACAAACAACAGAGAGTAGCAGAGTCGGAGACTAGCAACATCCTCTGGGACTTTCCAATCCAAATAGATCAGGTACTAGAGCTTAATAGATGCGTGTGTTATATAGTTGGCGTTGCGTTCCCCTTTGACCTACGAATAGGAAGGCGATAAGATAGATATATACAATCCTCTTATGCACGAAATAGCCTGGCTATGTAAAATGAAGAAGGTGAAGATAGTGCTAATTATTTTTGAGTTCTGGAGCCCAGTATCAGAAGGCATCAAGGGGAGTATAAAGGAAATTCAAATAGAGTGCCCAGTAGAACAGTTACAAAAAGTTTGCCTACTTGGTACACAACCAGAATAATCAGGAAAGTATTAGATAACTGACAGAAAAAACGAGTAGTATAATATCGTAGGCTACGGCTGTACGACTCCAGGAATTCCAACAAAAGCTGGGATAAAAAGATTAAATAACGTAATAATTTCAAAATGTCTGCACAAGACCAGCAATTGTGAGAGAGGGTGCTGATCGATTGCATCGATACCAGCACTCAACTGTTACATATTCTATTGACCCCGAAATGGGTGAAAAGCAAAATCAACCTTTGTGGAAATTTAACTCAAAATATAAAACGAACGAAATGCTGCTAACCTTCTGCCGGGCGTGCGAACGAGTCTGGCAGCTCGTTTGCCATAGTAGTAGTAGTAGTAGTAGTAGTAGTAGTAGTAGTAGTAGTAGTAGTGGTAGTAGTAGCAGCAGTAGTAGTGATTTATTTTGCTTGCCCCCAGGGTGAGTGAAATCGAATAATAAAAATAATAATAAACGTTTCAAATTTTGGTACAAGGCCACCAACAATTTCTAATGGAGGTCTAAATCGATTAGAACAACCCCAAAACCTGATTGGTACGTATTTTATCCAGCCCTAAAGAATGAAAGGAAAAACCAACTTCGGTTGCACAAGGCCAGCAAATTTGATGAAAAGGGGAGGGGGTAAAACCATTCTAAACCAATAAGAAGAGTCTTTTATTACCTAACCATATGTAAAATTTGAAGGAATTTCAAAAATTTGAATTATTCTGTTTGTCATGCAATTTCGGAATCAAAGATAATTCTTAAACCAAACTCAACTTTGTTTTAGCACTCTAACAAGCCTCGCACTTATTTATTCTTTCTGCTATAGGTACAAGGCCTGAAATTTGTGGGGAGGGGACTAGTAGATTAGATCGATCCCTAGTAAGCAACTAGTACTCAATTCATCGTCCCCGAAAGGATGAAAGGTAAAGTTGACCTCGGCGGAATTTGAACTCAGAACATAGCGACGAGCGAAATACAGCTCAGCATCTCGCCCAGCCTCCTAACCACTCTGCCAGCTCGACGCCTTCTTTGCATTTAGCAAGCCACGCGGAATTTCGTTATGCAAGCAAAATATACTATAGAGGATATTAAACGATTTTATAGGCAGACACCCCATTCTACTGCGTTAGCATTGCACTTTTACACTACTTGTTAAGGCTGTCTCTATAGGAATTCTAGCCAGCACTGATGTTTGTTAAAACGTTTCGTATACGAGAGCTCAGGCGTAAACAAACAATGAGATCGAAGATGAAAAAAGGGTAATGGGAGCATGACATATTTCGTGGGGTTATTGCCCCTTCATCCCTTTAAACCCTTTCATCCTCCTCGAACACATTGCTTACATAGCCACTATATACAGTGGTGTAACGCTATTGGATATACAAATTTTACATATTACTTTTATTGTTATATTCCTTAGTTCACATTTTCCTAAGACCTAAATGTGCTGTAGAGTAGCCTGAAATCTGCACCACAGTTCAATGGGTCAAAGTAACATCAAAACATTTCCGAGAATAGACTGACACCAAATACGTGAGATGTAGCCTTCCAGGGGGACTGAGTCTATAAGCTAGAAAGCCAGACGGAGAGAAGCCCTGAAAGCCAGGCGGAGATCGCATTTATAACTCTGTGTGTGTCTGTGTGTGTGTGTGTGTGCGCGCGTGCGTGTGCATGCAAACATGTATGTGAATATATGAACGTGTGTGTGCATATAAACGTGCGTATGTCAACATGTGTGTATATGTTAATGTATATGTGTATGTCAACGTGTGTTTGTGTATGTAAAAGGCAATTCCCAAAATGTAAACTTCACAAAATCGCCATAATGAAGTTACAAAAAGGGTTTTTCTCGTGATTCTACGAGGTGTTATTTTCTGAAATAAGACTACAGTTATCCATAAATATTGTATTTCTAGAAAATATATATTTAACTCGCAGTCAGCACTGTCATATCTATAAAAAAATCTGGCAAATGTCGAATACTTCCTTCTTTGCGTCGTAAGAGAAGTTGCGGCCACTGTTAAGTCTAATGAAGAATATATTACCTATAAGCATTTTTTTGCACACAATTGTTTCTATTAAAATTTTAACTTATATCCAAATTATTACTAAACACAGTGGTTAGATAGGTTATTAAATGAAGAGAAATAAATGGATCTACCATTGAAAGATGTGTATTACGAAGCGTTTAAAATTTTCCATTGTCATTAGTATCAACGTTGCTTTCACAGAATTTGCCAAAGGAGAGAATCATCTGATATGTAATGTTGGAGAACAAGTATCAGGCAAATGTGGTTGTAAGGAAATTGAAATGATTGTCAATGAAGAGGAAGAAATAAACGAATGATCGATGGAAGTCACTACCAGCTGCTTCTGAAGACATTGAGATTAGTCGATCGTTCGGATATTGCTTGTGGAGGGGCGAAACTGGAATATTTTGTAGAACATTTACAAGCATTTACCTCAGTTAAGGGAGAGAGAGAGTAGAGAGAGAGAGAGAGGGGGAATAAGAGAGAAATACAGCAAGTGAGACGGGTGGTGTGTTTGGAGCTCCCAGTTTTATTGTAAATTAAAACACAGTTTTTCAATCTGTCGCATTGTTTCGTTGAAACATCAGCAGCCTTTTACACTTGGAAACAGTATTTAACTGTCTAAAATGTGTGTAAATTGAGGTTAAAGCTTAGAAACGAGTAACAGAATGAAGAAAACAGAAATGGATTCTGTAGACGGACTACAGATGTTCATCTCTTGTTTACAACCTGGCGAAACATATTCCCTAGTTTTCTCATTTACTTATGGATAGATAATTTCACATTCATCTATATCTTGTTTTCTTTTCAGAATAGAAAGAGGGTCTGAAAAAGAAAGAAAAGAAACCTGGATATTTTATTATATAAAAACCTTTACATTTAAGAGCGGATATATGATCTGAATTATAACAGCAACGAACTAATTTTTATAGAAGTGTTAAACAGAATTTCATTTATATTCCTATTTTCAAACACTGAAATATTATATTTCACCGATTGAATCTTACGAAAAAAGAGCCGGAGCTCTATGAAATCAAACTTGTGGTCTGTCGTGTTTATTGGAGTCTAATGAGAGATGAAATGTGCGAATCTGCTACGAATGTCCTATAAAACTCCAGGGTCAGAAATGTTGCTTACACTGCTTCAATACAGTAATGGTTTAGGAAAATAAAACACAAATCTGCGCTGATGAGGACTGATGCCGCCAACCGAAGAGACCAATGGTTCGTGTCTTGGCAATACTGTCTTAGCAAGAATTAAAATAACACAAATACATATAATTGTTTAACAGAACAGCAAGAACTCATGCAATGATAACAAGAACAACATAAAGATAAGTTTGTTATGATATCAGAATAAACAGCAGTTCTGCCTACATTATCTTTCTCAATAACAACAGCAACAACATAAGTGACAATAAATGTAAAATGATGTTAACAAGAGAGTAAATATGGCACTGTTCTATGTGAATTTCTAAGCAGTTACTGGCCATTTATTTGTAGTCAACGAAATAAAATTGTCAAATGGTTGATGTTTGAACTTAATAAATTTTAATTAATTCTTGATACACAGATTTTGTTCATTTTTTCAAAGTGTTAATTTTTGTGCAATATTTTCTAATTCGTAAAGATTTTTAATGC
Organism: Octopus bimaculoides; assembly: GCF_001194135.2. Classification (NCBI taxonomy): domain Eukaryota; kingdom Metazoa; phylum Mollusca; class Cephalopoda; order Octopoda; family Octopodidae; genus Octopus; species Octopus bimaculoides. Next base: position 1,397,417 of record NC_068983.1, on the reverse strand, counting down.
AAAGAAATGAATCATGTAACACTTGGTTTTATTCTGGAAGCGTAACAAAACTTTGAATAAAATGGCATGAACTTTTGGAAAATCCTCATCAGATAAAAACAATATTTATTTCTTTATTGTCCACAGGGTGCTAAACAAGGACAGACAAAGGGATTAAGTCGATTACATCGACCCCAGTGCGTAACTGGTACTTATTTAATCGACCTCGAAAGGATGAAAGGCTAATTCAACCTCAGCGAAATTTGATCTCGGAACGTAACGGCAGACGAAATACCGTTAACCCTTTCGTCCGGCGTGCTAACGTTTCTGCCAGCTCACAACAAGGAAGCGATTTGTTGGGGAAAAGGAAACGAAAAATGGAAAGAGGATCACCCAATATGGTTTCCTGTTAAATGAACCAATATATTCCTGGATCTGCAGTCAAGTCTGAAATATAAGCTGGGTAGCGACATTTTCCTAAGGCAAGATCAGATTAGGAATAAATATAAATGAAGGCTAACGTTTTCAAGTCGAAAATAGAGACAATTATTACGGCTTGAGCTTTCCATCGTTGCTTTTATCAGTGTTCGTAGGCTGTCAAATGGCACTAATGCATACGACTCTGCAAAGTAGTAGTAGTAGTAGTAGTAGTAGTAGTAGTAGTAGTAGTAGTAGTAGTAGTAGTAGTAGTAGTGTTTTATTCTTCTCTTGCTTTTGTCATTCGACCGCGGCCATTATGGAGTACCGCCTTTAGTCGAACAAATCGACACCAGGACCTATTCTTTGTAAGCCTAGTGCTTACTCTATCAGTCTCTTTTGCCGATCCGCTAATTTACGGGGTCGTAAACACAGCAACATTGGTTGTAAAGCGATGGTCGTGAGGCAACAAACACAGACACATATACATATTCTTATATACGACGCGCTTCTTTTCAGTTTCCATCTACCAAATCCATTCACAAGGCTGTGGTTGGCCCGAGGCTAGAGTAGAAAGCACCTGGACAAGTATCACGCAGTGGGACTGAACCCGAAACCAATATGGCTGGGAAGCAAGCTTCTTACCACACAGCCACACCTGCACCTCGTCGTAGTCATAAAGACAAGAAAGTGCCAAATAATTGACTTCACACTCCCAAATGATGAGAAAGTCGATTTGATGAGTATAGAGAAAATAGCAAAGTACCAGACCTTAGATATTGATTTACGGATGCTACGGAAAGTATGGGTAAAAAAATATAGAGTATTTATAGGTGCATTAGCAATTAATTCTAAAGATTTGAACAGAAGAAATGGGCATAAAACCTACTTCAGTGTAGCTGCAGAAAACAGAGTTATTAGGGAGATTTTGGAAACTTAGCAGGGTTCTTGGCACCTAAGTTTACGTGATGTAGCCTGATATTGAGAATATTTCTATTCGAACAATTTAATCTGCTTAGTGTATATGAAATAATAGCAATAAAAACAACAACAACAGTAACAATAATAATAATAATAATTTATTTCTTTATTGCCCACAAGGGGCTAAACATAGAGGGGACAAACAATGACAAAGGGATTAAGTCGATTACATCGATCCCAGTGCGTAACTGGTACTTAATTAATCGACCCCGAAAGGATGAAAGGCAAAGTCGACCTGGGCGGAATTTAAACTCAGAACGTAACGGCAGACGAAATACCGCTAAGCATTTCGCCCGGTGTGCTAACGTTTCTGCCGAGAAAAACGTCGAGAGATATGACAGGTTAGCTTGAGAAGTTAAGTATTTGTGATCGATGAAAAAGGTAGCAGTAGTACCAATAATTGTCGCAGCTCTGGGAACAGTGAGCAAAAATCTCGAGAAGTACGTGGAACAAATAAGGGCTGCAGTAAGGTTGGAACACTTGCAGAAAACAACACTGCTTGGAACCGTTCGAATGCTCCGAATGGTGCCCTAAAAATAAGAGGTGTTACCTTAGTTCACTGGTAGGGAGGGAACAGCTGACATTGTAGTACATCTCCAGCGTTGGAAGCTGTACATAGGCAATAATAATAATAACAATAATAATAATAATAATAATAATGATAATAATAATAATAATAATAATAATAATAACAATAATAATAATAATAATAATAATAATAATAATAATAATAATAATAATAATAATAACATCCTTAACTGGACACTAAACGAACTATGTAAAATAGACAGGAAAACAAGAAAAATGACAGGATATAGGATGCACCACCCAAAATCTGACATAGAAAGGCTATATATACAACGCACAGAAGGTGGCATGGGTCTTATACAGCTAGAAAACTATTATAAAATAACCACTATAGGACTGCAAAAATACCTACTCCAGAAGCAAGGGA
>NC_068983.1:1391590-1394210 GCF_001194135.2 Octopus bimaculoides | reverse complement strand
CTTACAAATATATATAACATACAGAAAATTGCACTACTGGGTACTGCACACATCCTACGCAAAACACTTTCAATACAGTAAACATAAGAGCACCACAGCAAACCACAGCACATACCCAAGGCGCACAGAGCTGCGCTCGGTAGTGAAGTGAAAGCACGTTATAAAAATAAAACTACTGAACAATAATAATAATAATAATAATAATAATAATAATAATAATAATAATAATAATAATAATGATAAAATGCCCTGATGCAGTACCAGGCAGTGGTTCTCATGGCTTCTCATCTTAACTGATTGGAAGTGTTATAATGTACATTGTTTTGTCTTGGTAGAAAAGATGTGCTACAGCAAATATTCTGCTCAATACCGCAGACTTGCTTGTTAGTCGTTTGATCTTAACCAGTTGAGCATATCCCTTAGCAACCCAAGATCAAGCGATAAGAACAAACTTGATAAATAATATATATAGAGAGAGAATGCGTCATAAATATGCGGCGCTTGTCGAACTTGGGACTAGACAGTGGCAAACATTGTGGAAGAATGCCGCAAGGTGGCACAGGAAGGATATAAGAAATGGAGGCACAACCATGTTGAAAAGTTATACATCGGAAAGTGTGCCAGAGATGGGAATATGAAGCTGGAAATACATGGTAAAATCATCGAATCGGAGAAATGTAAGATTTTGTGAGACTTTCCTATTTAAATGGGCAAAACATTAGAAAACAATAGACCAGGAATTACAACCACAGATAAGGAAAAGCGAAGCTGCTTACTTATCGGTCCATCATGTTCGTTTGATTCCAGGATCGTAAAAAGAAGGAAGAAAATCAAAATAATACAATCCTCAAAAGTTTGCAATAGGAAGAATTTGGAGCATGTGAACAGTAAAGGTCGTGCCTGTAATAATTGGTGCGTCGAGAGCAGTAAACCAAAATATAGACAAATGGCTGAAAGAGATTGAAATAGAACGACTGCTAGAGATCCTCCAGAAAGTTGGCCTCTTAGGGACAGCAAGGATTATCAGGAGGGTTCTAAGAACTTGAAAGACTAATGAAAACTAATGGATACCAAATGTTACGGGTAGTAACCCGCTACCTAAATAAATCCTACCAGGAATAAGACCAAATCTGAGCCATACCAAAATAATAATCAAACAAGAACACAAATTTGTTATTAATTACAATTCTTTATTAATTGTAGTGTTGCGTGAAGCTATAAAAACAAGACAATTTAATAAATAATTATCAGTAAATAAACTCCTGTCAGAAACAAAAAAAGCATCAACTGTATCACTTTATTTTAATCATTACCACAGTACTGCATCACTGTATTTTAGCAGGTGATCGAGTCGTCCATTTGATACAACTGACAGATCGTTGATTTTCATTCTGTTAGTGAAATAAGAGATCGATTAAGAAGTGATGTAAAAACCACAATCGCAAAGAATCTACAAAAAGAAATTATATTTTCATTAAAGAAATGAACAATATTAAACACAATATTACACTCTAATCAATAGTTTGTCCTTTTTCTCACTGTGAGTGTGGATCACATTAGGTTGAGGTTTATGGTACTGGGTAGGTGTTCTCAAAATGTTTGAGTAAACTGTATGAGATGGGTATATCTATAATCTAAGAATTCAGACATTCTTGGTCACAGACAGCTGAGACGAGGAATGACTCAGTGAGGAAGTGCAAGATCGTACACGTTTGAATAACAGTGTAAATGCTGATGCTATATTTGTTAAAGGTTGTCTTTGAAACGGCCAATAAATCACAGCTTTCAAAAGCCATTAGCTACAAATACCTAGCAACTCCTCCATTGCTGATGGCCATATGTAAATTACTTGATGTTCGGCCTGCATATATATTCCTACAAAGGTAGTGAGAACATCGTTTTTGAATTATGAGCCGAGATTTAGGACCAAATTAAGGGTTCCTATTTTAAGAGAGCCTGTTTTTCTTGTCGTTTAGTCGTCGGTCAATCCAGACTAGCCAGCCTTGTGATCAAATATGCCTTAACCATCCCCACTGTATATCTAAGAAACTAGTTGATAATTATCGAGAACTCGGTTACTCTTTCTAGAAGATCGAACGACAGCAAACAGGCTTCATTGTTGAACTATAAAGACAATATGTAATTTCATGAGGAAAGTTTCACTGCTACTCTGATTATATCGAGTTACTATTTGGAGGTTTGGTGGTTCGCAGTAGAGAAGAATTAGTCCCGGCCTTCTATTTCGCTTAAATAAATGACCTCCAACACTTAGAAATCTAGGGGACGTCATCCTTGGGTTAGAGTCTTCACTCAATCTGCTCTAAGACCAGGCTAAGGTTGCTAAACTGGACAATTGAATACGTTCACCACTGGAAAATACATCTTCGATTCCGGGGCGTATGGTTCCGACTTCAAAGCCATTGCGCGGCAGTACGTTTGGCAAATGTCATCTGGTAAAACGTTGGAGTGACCGATGTAAATTTATTAAAGATTAACATGGTAGAAGATTGTATGATATACACAAACATATGCGAGCACACACACACACGCACAAGCACACACATACACACGTATACACACAAACGCATATTTCTGTATATATATATATATATATATATAT
>NC_068983.1:1387580-1391436 GCF_001194135.2 Octopus bimaculoides | reverse complement strand
ATATATATATATATATATATATACATACATACATACATATATATGTGTATATGTGTGTGTGCGTGTGTGCATGTGTGTGTCTGTGTATATACAGATTCTTATATTTCGGGACGGTCATTTTTTTGCCAAATAAACACACGCACTGTACGTTTGTTCTTCACACGTTTATTATTGCTTTTAATCTAACAAATGACCATTCTCCTGTAATCTTTCATCACTCATCTGTGACCTCCTCAGCAACACTTTCCCTCTTCGTGCTTACACTTTCTCTGCTTAGTCCATTCTGTTCTTCTATGATGTGTATCATTATATGCACACGCGTCTGCATCTCTGCGTGTATGTGTATGTGTGTTTGTGTGTGTATACCTGGGCGTACGCGTGTATATGTTGCGCATGTATGTTTACGTGTGTGTATATGGGTTTGTGTTCTTTATATTGTTGTTATCGTTATCGCCGTTGGTCTTTATGGTACTTTGCCCCACCCTCCCCTACATTTTCTCTTCTGTTACTGCTGCTGTTGTTGTTCTTCTTGACCCTTGCTTTTGATATTGTTCTTTTATCTTTCTGTTTTTGTGTGATCGTTCATGTTATTGTTCTTAACGTGGTTCTCGGTCGTGTTGCTGATGTTGCTGTTGCTGCCTTTGTGAAGTTACTATATGCGTGTTTGTGTGCGTATATGGGTTTGCAAAGTATCTTGTTTATATCCGTGCCCTTTATATGTGTATATATATATATATATATATATATATGGAAAAAATGTCGAAGTAGTAGATACTAAAATTATTTGATAAAAACATTTCAGTACCGGTTTCGGTCATCGAGACTTTTTCAACTGTAAGAATGGAAAACAATTAAATTTTTGAAAAATTAAATGAAATGTTTTTTAAAAGAATATTTGTATAATATTCAAATACAAGGGGCATGTTCCTTGTTTCCACCTGTCTCTGTCTCTCGTATTTATCTCAATTTCTTATATTTATCTTAGGTATGTGAATGTTTGTCTTTTGTTTGTGTATTACACTGTTTGTACCTGTTCCTTTTTTCCTCTCTTCTGTCTTTAGCCGTCGTGTTGCGTGATGTCGTGTTAGTGTTCCATCGTGTTTTCTATTGAGGTTCGCTCTGTCTATTACTATGTGGATGGCATCTGTAATCTGCCTAAGTGTCGTGTCATTTCTATGCGTTCATAATACCTGAACCTCTATGTTATTGAACGGGCCTCTATGTTCTGCTCGGGCACCTTAGTAGAGCACTGACAAACGTTAGATTAACGTTATCTAATGCTTTTCTAAAACGTTATGTTAATTCACCAACAAACATGAAGACACTATTTTTCTTTTTCTTTTTTTGTCATACCAGTAATTAACGTGTGAAGATGAAATATATAGTGTGTGTTATTTGGCAACAAATTACCATCCCGAAATGCAACAATACCTGTTTCAGCACACGGTTTCAGATTAGGAATCATGCAACATAATTTCTTAAATTTTTATATATATTTCGTACGTGTATTTCGTGTGCAAGATTCATGATGTGGATACGTGTGTTGAAAGAAATACAATTAAACTTTGGGAGAGGCGTTATGCCGGTAATAAACACACGCACTGGTTCAGTCCTTTATTAATTTATAAACAGCATTTAGTTTTTTTGTTAAATCATTTCATTGCACTCTTGCAATCTCTGAAGAGATTGCAAGAGTGCAATGAAATTATATGCCCACGGGCATATGGCGTAGTGGTTAAGAGCGCGGGCTACTAACCCGAAGATTCTGAGTTCGATTCACGGCAGCGACCTAATAATAATAATATAATAATAGTAACATCGTTAGGAATGAGAACCCAGGTTCAAAATTTCCCCAAGACACCTGACGAAGGCTGGAGGGTATATCAGCCGAAACGTTGTGTTGACAACAAACAAGATGAGGACAAATATCCGTCAAATGTAAATAATGTAAATAATGTATATATATATATATATATATATATATATATATATATATATATATATATATATATATACGACGGTCCTCTTTCAGTTTCCATCTATTAGATACCACTCACAAGGCTTTAGTCAGTCTGAGGCTATAGTAGAAGACACTTGCCCAAGTTGCCACGTAGTGGGACTGAACCTGGAACAACGTAGTTGGGAAGCAAACATCTTAACACACAGCCATGCCTGTGCCTGTTCCATGCCTGCGGATATATAAATGCATTTGCATCTATATGTTTCGAATGGCTGAGGCTCAGTATTTCGGTTTGAAAGTTGAAATTTCCAATGAATTTTCATCAAACTGTTTTGATCCATATATACATATATAGGCATGTGTGTGTTTGTTTGCATACACACACAGACACACACACACATACACAAACACAAACACACACACACACAAACACACACACACACACACACACACACACACACGCGCGCACACACATACACACACACTGGTATATGCATGCGTAGTAAGACGTTTTCTTCCCAACCACACAATTCGGGATCAGTCCTACTAAATGGCACATTGGGCAAGGGTCTTCTGCTGTAACCTCGGGCTGACCAAAGCCTTGTGAGTGAATTTGGTAGATGGAAACTTAAAGAATCCCATGGAATATATCTTTTATCTTTTACTTCTTACAGTGATTTGACTGCGGCTATGCTGAAACACCCCCTTGAAAAGTTATTTTAGTCAAATGCATCGACTCCAGTACTATTTTTAAAGGTTGCTACTTATTCTATCGGTCTTTTTTGCCGCACCACTAGGTTACGTGGACATAAACACACTAACACTGTCAAGCGATGGTGGAGGACAAACACAAATACGCACATAGATATCTGTACACATACATATTTATATACATGCATATATACACATATGTATATAAATATACATACATATATGTACATATATACATACATTCACATACACACACACACACACACACATATATATATATATACACTTATATGCGTATATGTGTATATATATATATATTTATATATTTATACATATATGCATATATATATGTATATATATATGTATATATATATATGTATGTATGTATGTATGTATGTATGTATGTAACCAGGAGATCTCTCGCATTGGAAATTAACGGAGAGATATGGTGGTTATAACGTGAGAGATCAGATGCCGTATCTTTAAAAATTTCTGGAAGTATTTTCCCCTCTTTCTTGAACGGTCCTTCACAGCTGATATTCTCATCCTGTCCATGATACTTGTACCATTCCCCATACAGTAAAGGCTGAATTTTTAGGTAATCCATGTTTAGAGTCTTGGATAAGATCACAAATTTCCTCCCACGCTGAAACCCAAAATTTGAACTGAAAAGATCTTATTCCAGTTTCGGTGGAGAATTGTTTTATGAGATCCTGTTTTCTTTTGATATGTTTAGTACTTGGCGCATACAGCTTCACATCATTCACGAATAAATAAGGTGAGAGATGTTATTGGATCTATTCCTATAGCTGCTTAATTTCATGGTCAAGTTAGGATAATGATTTCAAAGGGAACACGAAAACGACGAATGAAAAGATCCTTTTTTTTTTTTTTTGTACTGCATGTTTCGATGGGTATTAAAAGTATCAGGCTTTAAAAAAATGTAGTGGGATCGAGATATTTGGCTAAATAAATTCTTCAGCGCTGTGCCCCAGCATGGCTGTATTCTAATGACTGAAACAAGTAAAAAAAAAAGAAAAGTTAAAATATATATATGACGGGCTTTTTAAGTTTCCCTCAAAGAGTTATGGAGGTGTACGATTTTTAGCTAAGGCAGGTGATTACAGCCCATGATGGTTGTAAGACTTATATATGTATGTATGTATGTATGTGTGTATGTGTCTC
>NC_068983.1:1384539-1387570 GCF_001194135.2 Octopus bimaculoides | reverse complement strand
ACACACACACACACACACACACACACACACACACACACACACACACACACACACACACACACAAGTTATGGAAACTAGATATTGGTTAAGGACAAAGTGATACCTCAGAATTTCGAAATCATAACTATACAATTGTTAGGACTTATGGAAAAATCTGGCTTTTGATGCGTGTGTGAAATGCTGTTTATTCTATACACGTATACATTACACTAATTTATGCTAATTTATGTTAATTATTTAACAACTAATGTTTCACAATGTATTTCCAGCAATACGGTGAGCTGGCAGAATCGTTACCGCGACAGACAAACTATTTGACTCCACTTCGTCCGTCTTTAAGTTCTAAGTTCAAATTCTGCCGAGGTCAACTTTTTTATTCTTCTGGGGGTGGGGGTCAACATAATAAGTACCAGTTGAGCACAGGGGTTGATGTGATTGATTTATTTCTGAACGAAATTACCAATCTTGTACCAAAATTTCAAACCAATATACAGTCGGCTGCAAAAGTCGGTATACAGTTTTGAGAAAAAGGAAACGAGTACAACGCTCAATTATTTTTATCAAAAATTTTAAAATTACGATAAAAATATTATCATAATTATGATAAATGTATCATCATAGTTATGGTAAATGTATTATTGCGATTAACGACACTGAAAATATCAAAAATGCAGCAAACTTTTAATATTTTCATAAAAATAATGAGTATTGTACATTTTTTCTTTTTTTTTTTTCCATAACTTTCCACTTTTGCACCTCCCTGCATTAAGAAGCATTAGCAAGAGGTAACAGGTTTAAGGAAACTGTACTATGGAGGTACATGGCCTAGTGGACAAGCTGTTGCACTCACGATGGTTAGGTCACAGTTTCGAGTCTCTGACCGGGCAGCGCGTTGTGTTCTGTAGCCAAACATTTCATTCGACGTTGCTCCGATGCGGTGTAGGAACCGGCATACCAAAGAATAGACCCAACGTTTCTTCTGCCTATCGTAAAAGCGATTAAAAGGGGATGAGGTAGGATTTGCACTCCGACGTCGTAAAAACCCCACCAGCAACAACTACTCAAACCAGACCCACGGTTTGAGGGGTTGGAGGAATGTCGCATGAGTTTTGCAGAGATGTCATCCGCCAAGAGCAGAGGAGAGTCACCAAGAAACGATGGATGCAGCGACACGCTGTCACAGCGATGTTACAGCGATGTTACAGCGGATGCCCTCACACTACTACTACTGCTACTCCCACTACTGTCTTGTAGAGTTGGCTATGTATGGACCCAAGTACATAGCTGGTACTTTATTTGATCGACCCCAGAAGAATAAAGGTGACCTCGCTGGTAAATGGATTAGGGTATAAATAAATACGGACGCTCTACCGATTCGTTTAATCCAGCCTATGTTCAAATGATGTGGGATTGAAATGAATCCAAAAGTTGTGTGTGTGTATGTGTGCGTCTGTGTACGTATGCGTGTATGTGTGTGAGTGTGAGAGAGTGTGTGAGTGTTTGTGTGAGAGAGTGAGAGAGACGGAGAGAGAAAGAGACCGTGTATTCTGTGTGTATGCGTCTACGAGTGTGTGTGTGTGTGTGTGTGTGTGTGAGAGAGAGAGAGAAACTGTGTGCGTGTGTGTACGTGAGTCGGCCAGTGTGGGCATGCGTTCTTGTGTGCATGCGTGTGCATGTGTGTGCATGCTTAAGTAACTCTTGTTTCGCCTTATGTTAATCTTAATCTAGGAGACATGAGGAGAGACATTCCAGTCGTGATCATCTCTTTTAGGGAATTTAGAGGATAAAATTTATCAAATGTGACATTTTTTTTTCTCTTCCTTTTTTTCAGATGTTATGGGGTGATTTGAAAATGATTTGGTTTCTATTTCTAGCCGGTCGTTCAAACGGTTAGAGACATTCTCCTCCGTTCGCATGTTGAAAGAATTCTGCATGTAAATATATATGAATGCACTCGTGTGTGTGTGTGTTTGTGTGTGTGTGTTTGTGTGTGTGTGTGTGTGTGTGTGTGTGTGTGTGTGTGTGTGTGTGTGTGTGTGTGTGTGTGTGTGTGTGTGTGTGTGTGTCTGTGTCTGTGTGTGTCTGTGTGCATGCGTGCATGTATGGCCGAGTATGTATGCATGTGTTTGTTTCCTAATGTGTTGTTGCCGGTGTTGTTGGTGGTGGTGATAGTGTTACTGCTGCTGATGCTGTTGTTGTTCTTGCTGCTGCTGTTATTGTTGTTGTTGTTGTTGTTGATTAGCTCCAGGGATGGTTTGATTAAATAATCCTTTGATCAAAATATTCCTTCCGTAGTCATTCTGCTGCTATTTTCAGTGATAATCAACGAACATATGATTGGATAAACATGTCGGCTGTTTTCGCTTTGTTTTTAGACAGCAAAGTTTGGCACGTGAGCGATTTCATGGCTATAACAGGTCGATTAATCCAACAGAGGGCGCCTCTGTGAGCTTGCATGCGAATGTTTGTGTGTGCGTGGGATAAATACACGCTGAATCTGAACGTAATGTATAATGTCATAACTGGCCCTAATTACTTCTTGTTTCAAACTACACTTATCTTTCCTGATTAGCTTCAGAAATGTTTCATGACAGACACATCCCTATTTCCTACCCAACAATAGGAACATGAAACGAGGCAACGTCCGTTGTTTGACCTCCCAACCAAAGCCATGTAGATCTTCTCTTCGTAGCACATTGAACGCAACAAATCGCTCAGCGCAAGATACCTATAGCACGCACGTTACATGTTTTACCATCCTCATTGATTTGCTGAGTAATGGATGGATTTGTGAATTATCAGAATGAGATGGAAGATCGAAGACAACATCAAATGGACGCTGGTGGCGGCGCATCAGCATTGACTGCGGCTGGAATTAAAAAAGAAGGTGTTAGTTATTAAGACATGGAAAAGAGTGGGATTGCGACAAGGAATGGTTAAGTAGGAGATAAGGTAGTGGGCAAAAAAGAAGGAATAGAAAGGTTAAATGAGGGTAGTGGTATAGAAACAGGAATTATATATATATATATAT
>NC_068983.1:1379797-1384411 GCF_001194135.2 Octopus bimaculoides | reverse complement strand
ATATATATATACATACATATACATATAAGTTAAATGGGTTTATGTATAAATTATCCGTTTGGGTTCAATACCGTGTGCACACTAAATATGAAAATCGGTGCTCAAAATGTGGATTTAAGTAATTAGAAAAATGCATGTTAAGAAGTTGTGTGAAATTATATTTCAGAATGAATTATTATTATTATTATTATTATTATTATTATTATTATTATTATTATTATTAAATAATGTGAAAATTAATAATGATAATATTAAATGATAATTATAATTACGGTGAATGCAAATTGATCAGGCAACAATCATATGTTTACAGTGAAATGATGCTACAGATTCTGAAAAGAAGATGTGTAAATAGGATGGACTACATCAACTACAATAACTGAACTGATATTATTTTGTAAAAATGGGAAGAAGTAAAGCCAAAGTGGATGTCATCGGAGAAGGACGTAATTAAACACGGCAAAGCATCATTTCGTCCGCCTGTCTAATGAATCTGATACTGGCGGGAAAGAAAGAAATGGAAAAGGTCTGAAGATTAAGAGTTATTTCCCTTTAACTGTAAAAAAACCCCACAAAACTGTTGCTTCTGCGAGACCTGTTAAGCATGCGAGACAGGCGTTTATGCATTCAGTCAAAAGAAAGGCAAATATGGCGTGCTGTTTAGTGTGCTTTATAGAAAATAAACATGCAGAGACACTCCAACCGTAGCAAAATAAGATAATGAAACAATGAATAAGACAGAAAGACTTATTAAACATTACCGAACGCGGTGATGTATGTTGAATAGGTTTAAAGGTTCTTTGACTTCTATGAAAATTCTGTTGATTCTAATTTGAATGATTTTGAAAAAAAATCTGTTTCTTAGCTACAACCATTGTCCCTAACCCTTGTCCATTTTCGATTTATGAAGTACGAGGACTAGGCGGAGTACAAAGTACTATTCCTAACTATAACCTGTACTGCAGACTCGGCAATCGTGAAAAATTACCAGCACCTAGTTCTACCACTCCTTTGCCACACGTTTTCTATTGGTCGTAAAGTAAGAAGTTTGCTTACCCAACCAGATGATTCCGGGTTCAGTCTTGGGCTAGTGACACCTTGGGCTAGTCTTTTCTACTACAGCATAGGACCGACCAAAACCTTGTAAGTGGATTTGGTAGACGGAAAGTGAAAAACGCCTGTCATGTGCATGTGTGTGTGTGTGTGTGTGTGTGTGTGTGTGTGTGTGTGTGTGTGTGTGTGTGTGTGTGTGTGTGTGTGTGTGTGTGTGTGTGTGTGTGTGAGTGTGTGTTTGTGTCTGTGTTTGTCCACCAACACCACCACTTGACAACCGGTGCTGGTCTGGTGGTTCGACAAAAGAGGCCGATAGAATAGGTACCAGTCTTTTAAAAATAAAGACTGAGATCGATTCATTCGACTAATTTTTTTGAAAGTGGTGTCCCAGCATGGCCGCAATGTAATGATTAAAACATGTAAAAAAAATAAATAAACGATAATTTGAACTTAGTGAAAACAGAAAATTATCTAAATCTTGCTTTAAATCTGTAACAATTCTTCGGAATCAGTCTCTGTTCCAAATCTCATCAATGTCTCTAATCCGGTTTTCTTGGATTTATCAGCTTAGCTGCTGGAAAATATTTATTTAATGAGGGAGACGAAAGATTAACACTTTTGTTACCAACCCACTAAGGATTGATCCTGCCCAGAAATACAAATTTGCTGTTTTAAAATAACCAAAATCAAAACATTCCATCAACATTTTATGTTCCCTTTTGTTGCAAAGGCCAGTTTAATAACGAACGTGTTATTTTATTAAATTCTTAATTACTTTTTTTAATTAATTGGGGCAAAAGCAGTATATTTCAACTGAAATTTCATAGCAAAAGTCTTTGACTATTTCTCTTCTTTGTGGGGAAATAGTCAAAGCAATTTAAATCACATATAGTAATAATTGGATATATTATAATTCAATTTGTCCGCTTATAATTTCGTGTTTCTAAATTCACATAATTGCTAAAAAATGTTGAAAATATTCTAAAGTTACTCGGTAGATTAACGCACACGAAACTACATGGAACTTGACACGCAGCCCTCAACAACACTCTCAGTGTGTGATTCAGCTTTTTGTATGTTGTTGCTATTTGTCACGCAAACATACAATGTTACGTTGCACGACTCTTTATAGGTGGAACGAGGCACTTAATAAAAGCTAAATAATGGCTTATTTCTGAAGTATTTTAAAAATCTCTTACAACAATAAAAATGGAATCATTTTATTTAGAACTCATTTAAAATATTACGAGATGTACTTGCATAGCAAGTGACCTGATTTGAAATCGTGGGCTGAAATAAAAACAATTGCAGCGAGCAAGGTGTTTATAAGCCATTTAAAAACACACAAAAACCGTTAGATTCACTTCAACATTTAAATTTAATTTGTCGAAATATTTCCGTCGCTTTGAGACCGCGACCTGTTCACTGACAGGTATGCAGCATGGAATTTTGTCAGTGGAGAGGTCACAGTCTCAAAGCGACGAAAATATTTTGACAAATTAAACTCAACTCTTGAAGTGAATCTAACGGTTTTTGTGTGTTTTTAAATGGCTTATAAACACCTTCCACTCTGCGATTGTCATTTAAGATATTTTCTATTTTGATCAGGGACCATCATCCTCTCCGATTTCACTCCGGTTACAGTTTCACTATCATCGACCCTGTCACGTCTATATAATTCTTCCTATATATGTACTTAGTACCAATAATCCTTATCCACATACTGACTTACTTGTCAGGCTGTCTGTTGGTCTCTACTAACAAGCCCATCAATATCACCTCACTCATTGCATTCACAAAATATTTCCACTTCGTCCCATTCAAGACAGACGATAGGAAAAGGGAAAAGCTTCCATTTTCAAATACATTACTTCTAAATATTGGCACAAGGCCAGCAACTTCGGAGAAGGGAATATGATCATTACATTGACCCCAATACGCAGCTGGTACTTATTTTTATCGCCCCAAGTGGGGATGAAAGAGAAAATCTACCCGAGAGGCATTCAGAACATAGAGCCGGAAGAAATGTGGCTAAGTATTTTTTACGGCGTGCTAATAATTCTGCTAGCTGGGCGCCTCATCCATTTTCTGATATATCATCTATAACTATAAGGCAACAAGCTAGTAGAGTTCTTAGCTACCATTTCGTCCCTCTTCACATCCTCGGATAAAATTCTACTGAGATCGACTTTGCTTCTCGTCCTTTTTGGGTCGATAAATTAAGTACCAGTGAAACCCTGGAGTCGATGTAATTGTCTTGTTCCTTCCCCCAAAACTTCAGGTCTTGTTCCTATGGTAGAAAGGATTATTATTGTTGTTGTTGAAGGTGGTGAGCTGGCAGAATCTATAGCACACCGGACTTCACGTTCTGAGATCAAATGCCGCCGGGGTCGACTTTGCCTCTCATACTTTCGGGGTCGCTAAAATAAGTACCAGTTGAAGAATAGGGTCAAAGTAACTGACAAACTCCCTCCCTCAAAATTTCAGGCCTTGTGCCTATAGTAGGCAGGGTTTTTGCTACTGTTGTTGTTGTTAAAGGCGGCGAGCTGGCTGAATTGTTAGCACACTAGACGAAATGCTTAGCGTTATTTCACCCGTCGCTACGTTCTGAGTTCAAATTCCGCCCAGGTCGACTTTGCCTTTCATCCTTTCGGAGCCGATAAAAATAAGTACCAGTGAATGACTGGGGTTGATGTCATCTACTCATCCCCTTCTCCAAAATTGCTACCCTTGTGGCAAAATTTGAAACTATTATTATTATTATCATTATTATTATTATTATTATTATTATTATTATTATTATTATTATTATTATTCAGTAGTCTTATTTTTATAACGTCTATTTACTTCACTACCGAGCGCAGCTCTGTGCGCCTTGGGTATGTGCTGTGGTTTGCTGTGATGTTCTTATGGTTACTGTATTGAAAGTGTTTTGCGCAGGCTGTGTTATATATACTTGTTAGTCCTGGTCTTTCTATTATGTATTTGTCTGATTATTATTATTGTTATTATTATTATTTAATCAATTGGAAAACTGAAATCTTGCAATATTCGAGTATATCATTTTCCCTTTAGAACTTTTGGATTTCTAACATACCAGATTTTTAACTGTGCAGCGGTTTATCCATATACGTACTAGAATATATACATATTGATATGTGCATATGCACAAACACATGCATATATACCACTTGCATGTAACATATGTGCCTATAAATATGTAGATGCGTATGTATATACATTTTATATACATGTAAGAATGAATATGTGTCTATTTATACGTAACATTCTTTTATTCTTTCATTCTTTTACTAGTTTCAGTCATTTGACTGCGGCCATGCTGGAGCACTGCTTGAATCGGTTTCAGTCAGACAAATCGACCACAGGACTTATTCTATGTAAATCCATATGTCTCTGTGTCTCTTTTGCTGAACCGGTAGTTTACAAGGACATAAACACACCAACATTGGTTTTCAAGTGTTGGCAAAGGGACTCACACAAACACATACATACATACATACATACATACATACATACATACATACATACATACATACATAT
>NC_068983.1:1375579-1379361 GCF_001194135.2 Octopus bimaculoides | reverse complement strand
TTTCGCTTTGATGTCAAAGAAGGAAAACATGTTAAGTTTTAATAACGAGTAATCTTAGACTTTCAGGTGATTTCTTCTTTGTTTATCCGCTCCTCAACCTTATATTACTGATTAATAAGGTAGGTATTAAAGCCTTTCAGAATACAAGTTTAGATTCGTTTAATCTAATTTCTGAAATTCTTCATATCCGTCCTGCAGCTAAAACTCAGTTTGTGATTGTCCCCGTTAATAAATTTCCGTCCTGCGCTGTCCCTTCTGACTCTTTTAGATACCTTATCTTGCGCAAAACCATCCAATATAATATTCATTTTAAAGATGGTGATTTATGATTTGACAAAAAAAAAAAAAACGTGTCCCCTATTTGGAGCTGATCGAATGACCAAATGCAAGTTTCTTCATTAATTCTTATTATGTATTTACGCATGTCAACCATTTATATAAAAGATATTTAAAGAAGATTCCATTTGACGTTTTTAAATGATGATATGATCGACATGTAGCAATATAGAAATCATGAAAATTTATAGAAGGATATTTCTGGTAAATAAACGGAATTTCTCTTTGAGGAATGGAGTGTTAGGATTTTCTGAAACTGATGCATTCTAAAGCATATTGAATACACACACTGAAACAATGCATGCTAGAATCAAACCGGAGCTGCAGAATAATTTTGGCCAAAAACAGGCTGCTGCTCCATCGCGTCTAGCGCATCAAAGAATATCAAAATATCCATTAAGCATTTGGAAAACAATAAACGACGAAACATTTGTGGAACTGGAATGAAAAAAATATATTAGTTACCAACAAATTGAGAAAAAAGACATCAATGAACAATAAAACCAAATTTACAATAGTAATAAAACTACTTTGAAGCTGTCAGTGTGTAAAACTTCAGTAAAATGAACAGAATTATAGAGTTAAAAGCTGCAATGGCAGTAATGTTTGGTTTGTTTATGTTTGACAATAAATTTTATCTGTAGTTAAAGTAAGGAAATTTAAGAGAATGTACATATGAAATGTCAGTTTTGTTGATGATCGCCAGAGAATTACCTATCTCTAGACTGAAATGTTTTGACGAGTCAAACTTTTCTAGTTTCTGTTGGGTATATTTTGCGCTTGTTTCTTTTATTTTGTTTTTTTTTTAATTTATTTTTTTTTTAAATAGTAATTTTGAATATATATATATATATATTTTTAAAATTTTCTTTAGATGTAATGGGGGTTTTCTTTTTCTTACAAATTGTTTTATTATCGTTGCATCTCGAAATATATTGTTTTTCACCAACAAAGAGTTAAGGGTTTTTTTTTTTAATAATTGGCATACCTTAATCCATTTACATGTAAAGTGGTGCAGCGCAGTTCTTATCACTTGTAATAAAAATACGGAATAGATATACGTTAAATAATGTTTTTAGTGTTACAACACATTGACTTGCATAAAAATAGAGCACGCAATCAACATTTTAGTCAGTCACAGCAGAACAAGTTTAATTGCATCAGTTGAATTCTGCTTTAGAATTCAACCCATAACGTTGCTTAATATATTAAACATTTATATGTTCGATATATTTGTTAATGGTAGTTTAATGATGGTTAATAAATATATGTAGGGTCTAAACCAGAGCTGCCTGAGAAACAATATACTGTTCCTAATAGATTTTATAGGGTTAAAGAGAATTACAACAGAATATCGTCAGAATATAGCAATAAGGAAAATGCAGAAATGGTGTTAATAGTTAAAATAACAGGGGTTTCATTTCAAAGAATTTAAGTTCCAGAATCCAAAGTTGTGCTCTGAGACACTAGAATTCAATCCATAAAAATTCTTTGATAAAAATATATTACAGTGAGTACTACTCACAGTCTCTCCTTCTCCCCATCGAGTTAACTCTCTCTTTCCCTCTCTCTCTCCCTCTCTCCCCCCCCTCTCTCTCCCTCTCTCTCTCTCTCTCTCTCTCTCTCTTTCTCTCTCTCTCTCTCTCTTTCTTCTTCATTTCTGCTTTCATCCGCCTCCATGTGAACCTTGTATTTTTTCCACGAAGGACAAATATCAGAAACGTGAAACTCCACTCCACTCCTTAAATAACTCACCGAATATATTTCAATGCTTGAAGTTTTATAGAATATGTGGTATTAATGGAGATTGTATTTAATTAGAGTTTAATTCGAGATGTTATTGGCGTTTAATTTAGGGTTTAATTATACCTTTTAATACAACATTCAACTGAGCATTAATTATAATTTTAAAAGATGTTTAACTGACACATAATTTCAAATTTAATTTAGGGGTAGCTTTCACAGGCGTTTAATTGCATGGGTTAGTTAACTGGCGTTTAATTAAAGATTAAATTGGAAACTTAACAAACAGTTGAATTGAAGGTTTTACCTGAAAGCTTAAAGTTTAACAACTATTTGATAAAGATTTTAGATGTGACAATATCGTAATTTATAAAATTATTTCAAATTTATTTCTTTACCTACAAACTAAAAGCAAGAGAACATACTAACTAATTGCAGACATTTTATAATTCTACTTGTTCGTACGTTACTTACCCCGTCCATAACGTTTTCACGTGACTAGTTGAAGGGAAAGGCGAAGAGCGAGAGAAAATGATTTTCTTCACTATCAACGAGTAGCAGATGAGCGATACAGACACAACAGAGGTTACACGTTCAGTTTTTCTGGATAAAGTTTTCAGAAATAATTCAATAGGTTTACCGTTAATTCCGTGAAATATTCACGGGTCTCGCTAGTTCAAATTAACATGCTTGTATAAATACATATAATTAGTTACGCAGATACATAAATACATAGACATACACACATCTACTCATTTGCATATGTATGTACATACACACATACATACACACACACAACCATACATACATTCGTACATATGTGTGTGTGTGTGTGTGTGTGTGTATATACTATCATCCAAGATGGAGATGAATACCAACATCCTATGAGACAGGCTTGATAACTGCTGAAAACTCGTACCGTGAAACCAATGGTAGCCTTGTTGACCTACAAATAAAGAATGTTTATCCACCAATATATATGAGGCGATATGCTACACGCATTGAAGCACTGCTTTGACACAGATTGGCTGTAATTACTAAACACGAGGAGTGAGTCTTAAGCTAAGAGAAGATATATATATGTTTCACATGATGAAATTTGTTTTCAAATAACATTCGTAAATAGAAACTTGTTGAAATATTATTGGATCAGTTTTGACAAGAAAAACAGCTATCCCTTAACTGAACCGCCTCTCATTCTCTCATCGAAACTTCGCTTTGAAACGTCTGCATTATCTTTTCCTCATATTTCATGAGATTATGTGTAAGAAACTATTTCTACTTTGTGTCTTCATTGGGGTAACTCTAGACGGATACATACATAGGTACATATATACAGACATAGAGATGCTTACATGCTTATACATACATACATACATTTGTGTAAGAAGATGGAAAGCAAGCTGAAAGGAAATTGTGCAAGCGCCTGTTTTGACAGCCTGCAATATAAGATGGCACATGCATTCATGCAGTTTGACCATTCTAGATAAAAGAACGCTGGCATGTATGCAATATTGACGCATATTTCCATTTTACATGGGAAACTGAAATTGGATTGCTTCAATTAAAAGCGCTGCTCAAGGCCAATCATAGAGTAAGCTTGCTGGCTTATTTACCTGCTTGTGTATGTGTGTGTGTGTGCGTGTGTGTATGCATGAGTATGTGTGTATACATATATATATATATATATATATATATATATA
>NC_068983.1:1372747-1375393 GCF_001194135.2 Octopus bimaculoides | reverse complement strand
TATATATATATATATATATATATATATTTATGTATGTATGTATGTATGTATGTATGTATGTATGTATGTATGTATGTATGTATGTATATCTGCTAGCGGTATAGTTGCTGAACATATTGAAGCTCTTCAAGCAGGACTACACTGAATTCTGTAGAAATATCAAGAATAAACAGACTGAAAATGTAAATTAACAACAAAAATATAAAATTAAACAAAACATGAAAACATTAATAAAAATAATAAGAATAATGAAATAGCAAACGGCGGTAATCTAATTTTCTACTAATGCTGTGTAGCGACACGTGCTAATAAAGATTATAACTGCAAAGTTTTGAATGGCTCATACTGCAAATTTTCTTGTGTCCCGCTTTCCAGGCTATCTTTTGACACTTTGGAGAACAATACCAAACTTTTCGGCATTTGCCACAGGCCGGGAATTGCTTTCCCTCTGGAGCTTGTGTTTCACAATTAGCACACACGTCTGGCCCGTCTCCTTCAAATCTACACCGTAGACATTGACACCAGAAATTGTAGCCTCTGAACAGCCAAGCTCTTCTTTCTCGACGTGGGGTTGATGTATCGATATAAGTGCTAAATAATTCTTCGCCAGCTTTGATATTTGCACGGGCCCTTAGGTGAATTCCGGGTCGTCCTTTCGACAGACCGTCCATTACTTCGATAGTATTGGCACAACTATGATTGAAGCAAGACTGTACCGGAAACACACCAGCAAAATTGGCTTCCGGAATATTGTCAACGTCGACAAAGTCCGAAAGCTGGGCGTATTGAGAGAAATTACTGATTGAATTTAAGAAACAATGCAACGGATTTCGTCCATCAGAGAATGATTGTACGTTACATGCCATTTGTAAATAACGTCCGTCGAACTCACGCGCTGTTACATCATAACGCAAACCTTCAGGGAGACCATTGAATACATCCTTCATAACTTGATGCATCACCGTGAATTTGCCTGCAACACCTTGGGCTCCATATGCAATAAAACTGCAAAAGTAAGAAAAAAATATAAACTGTAATACATTCGATAAATATATTCGGAAATAGTTGGGAATTACAGTATCTCGATATGAGACTTGATATTGATGAAGTGTGAATAAATGCGAGCCTGTGAAATTATCAAATGTCTGGACTCGTAAGTTATGTACCGCACTAAACATTCTAGATACCAGTCATATACCAAGGTTCATTGACGTATGACTCTCCTACGTATATTCGTCAATTTACGTTACTCTACAAAACTCAAAATTATCGAACAATTTTGTCGTATTCAACTTTTTATTGTTCAATGTAAAATTATTGACTAGTTTTCAAATATGACTTTCATTTCCATTGATTTATTCTTTATTTGTTTAGGTTTGTCATTAGATTACGACCATGCTGGTGCACAACCAGCAGGAGATGTTCTTGGGAAAACCGTCCCGAATACTTTATTATTATGTTCAGATATAATCCTTTCAACTATAGGCACAAGGCTTGAAAATTTGGGGAAGGGATTAAGTCGTTTACATCGACCGCACTACTCAGCTGGCACTTATTTTATCGACCCCGAAAGGATGATAGGCAAAGCTGACCTCAGCGGAATTTGAACTCAGAATGTTCAGACGGACTTATTACGGCTAAGCATTTGTCCCGGTGTGCTAACCGCTGCACTATTTTCTGATATAATAGAAATAATTTGAGAGTAATCGGATTCTGCCAATTTTTTTGTACCATATCTTGTTTGCGATCGGTTACCATCTTTGCTCTTTTCTTATGCCTACTCCAGTTATTTTCTATTTTCGCTCTGACGTTCCCAGGGGGTAGCCCCTGTGGTGAGGCACAAAGAAGCCAGCGCCATTTTGAAACAGCGAGATCTCGCCTGCAACCATTGCCATACGCGAGACAAAAACGAGATCTCGTCCGCAACAATTATTTAAGGAAAAGACAACAACATTTTCCCCGGACGTGTGTCTCGCTGTGATAACACATGCAATGTGTCCAGAGGTTATTGAATCTCACGTGTATAAGAGAGAAGGCTAACTACGCCCTGTTGTGAAGATGTTTACTGAAAGCAAACCCCTTGTACAAAGAACCTCTGAATAAACGGTTATTGAATTTATTCTGCCTAAGAACTTCATTCTTCGTATTCTAGCCCCTTGAATCAACAGAATTATTATAATGGAAGAAGATACCTCAAAAGTATCATAAAAAAAACTTCCTTCCATGAAAAATTGCGGGAAAAAATTGAAGTGCCCAAATCTTCTGCAACTAGCTTCCCGACGGCTTATGCAGCTCGTATAACGGACACAGTCAAAGACTATTGAAAAGGTTGCAAGACACAACGAGAAATTTAGGAAAAATAAATAAGTAAATGAGTGGAAACTTTACCAGTGAGAGTGTTAAACAATAAGGCATTAAAGAGAATGACTTTTCCAGATATAACAATGTGTGTGTGTGTGTGTATGTGTGTTGTGTGTGTGTGTGTGTACATATATATATATATATATATGTGTGTGTGTGTGTATACGTATATTTTTTGTGTGAATATATATGCATGTATATATGTATGTTCATGTATTTATTTTTATATGTGCATGTGTGTAAGTATATGCAAACATAAATCTCTCTCTCTCTCTCTCTCTCTCT
>NC_068983.1:1360714-1370848 GCF_001194135.2 Octopus bimaculoides | reverse complement strand
TGTGTGTGTGTGTGTGTGTGTGTGTGTGTGTGTGTGTGTGTGTGTGTGTGTGTGTGTGTGTGTGTGTGTGTGTAATGCAGTATAAATTATAGACTGTACCGTCTGTATGGAGATTTAGCAATAGCCCATTGCATCTGTGTAGGGGTGGAGGAACCATTTCCAGCAGCCAGTCTCTTCGCGTGGCAAATGATGGCAGCCCAAATTCGAGCAAGGATAGTTGGACTAAAACTGGCGCTCCATATTTTTCGTCGATCTTCACCTAATTCTTTGACTTTCTGACAAAGCTCGTACAGCTTATGAGCTTCCGAATTGACAGATGGACACAGAACTTCGTGATAATGCGACCAGGCTTCATCACGACAGATTTCCGAACAATATATTTCTTCGTTGCATCCATTGCAAGGAATCCGTGGTACGATTGGCCAGTATTTGGTAACAGCGGCTGAATATGAAATATAAATATAAAAGCAGATATCTAGATGCATATACAAACAAAGAAAAACAAGAAAAAGAAAATGAATAACAAATGATTTTGATAAGATCCCATTTCAGTCATTAGGCATGTAAAATATAACTAAAATATAACTGGATAATAAACACGTGGGGAGGGAGGGTTGCACGCACGCGTGTATGTATGTATATATGTATGCATACATATACGTATCCATATGTGTGTGCGCACATGCGTTATTAGCGAGGGAAGAAGTGTTAGTTCTAAATAGCAATATGTATATCATACTTAATATAGAAATACTCTTGAAAGCCTGAAAACCGTGGTATTCGTCTCCAGGAAGCACCTTTTATAGACATTTAGGAAATATGTTTATATGATCTTAGCAATGCCAATGTCACCACCGCTGCTGGAATATTTTTGTCTGTTGCCGATATATTTCTGATTCTTTATCACTAAATGTCTAAGTGATGCTAACTTGAGACGAATATCGCCTTTTATGAGGCTTTCTGTACCGTATTTGTTTTAAGTATGATATACAAATATCTCTCTTTTTCTCTTTCACTCTCTCTGTACATATCTGAAATGTTCATAGGCTGACTATGAAAGAGTAATACTAGTGTTGTTAAATCTTGCATACAATAATTTCAGCTCTTCTCATTAATTGTTTTTACCCAGCTAAACTGACATTGGACTGTTCAAAGAACCAGTAGGGACTTCTCTTCAAAATGAACACAATTTGGCTTTGTGGTGTTATCAAGTGCCTGCAGTATAAGGATTTAGTTCCAAAGGCATTCATGCTGACATGTTCCTTAAATTAGAGGATGACATTCTAGCTTTATGAACACTGCAAAAGTTGACAACTGAATTTTAGAAGGGAGAGTCTTGGAGATGACTCAAGGTCTGAACGTCCTGAAATTGCCAGCACTGGGGAAAACATAGAGTATGTTCACCACATTTTGATGGATTATTAAAAATCTAATAGCCAATGCTATTAGCATATCGAGAGAGAGAGAGAGAGAGAGAGAGAGAGAGAGAGAGAGAGAGAGAGAGAGAGAGAGAGAGAGAGAGAGAGAGAGTTGAGAAGATTCTACACAATGAACTTGGCATTACGAAGTTTTCTTATCAAAAGCGCATCAGGCTGATCACATCACGTGACAATCTGACATTGTCTGAGGCAAATCCAACTGGTTTCCTTGAACATTTCCCAACCCAAGATGAGCGTCAGTTTCATCACTTTGAAACAAGGGATACAGAAACAATCTATGCAGTGGAAACACCCTCTCCTTCCCAGCTCCAGAGAAGGTCAAGGTCATTTCATCTGCAGAGAAGATGATGGCCTCGGGTTTGTTGTGACCATCTTCAAAAGGACTGCACTATCAGTGAATGGAGCCATGCCTCCTTGCTGATGCAGTAACGAAAGCCTATCAAACACCCAGGAAAACTGACGAAAGGCGTCTTGCTTCATCAGAACATTTGCTCCAGCACACAAGCCTTTCCGCTTCAATGGCTGCTGTGCGGTGCGTAACTGTGGCTTTGAATTGGCTGATCACCCTCCCTGCTCTCCTGATTTGGTCCCATCTAACAATCATCTGATTCCCAGTATTAAAAAAAAAAACGCATATATACACATACATACATATATATACATATATACGCACACATATATATATGTATATATAAACATATATATATATACATATATATATATATATACATATAAATACATTGTGTACATACATATGCATATATATGTATACGCATGTGTGTGTATACACTTTATGCTAGACAAGAAGAAACGAGATTGCATAATAAAGGAAATAATTTTATTTAACAATAATTTATTGGAAGCAGAAACTCGCACATCGTTTCTCCGAGTTTCTAATTTTGGCCGATTGTTAAACGGTAATATTGAATATGATCCCAATAGACGAGAGATGAATTCCATTTTAGGAAATGACAGTTCAAGAATTTGGTTAGTGTGGACTAATACAGTGGTAGATGTGACTTACCTTTTAGAGTTTTATTCTTTTTTAAAGCACTTGAACCGAAGTAATCTTGTGCTGACATCATAGACTTGGCACAATTTGGACAGGCCAACACCGGATCCTTCTCTAATAGCTGAGCAAAAACCGCAGGTTGATCAGCAAGGACTACATCACCAGCCTTTATATCTTGTCTCGCCACTACGGCACGTCCAAATTCTGTAAAATCTACTTTCACTTTAGAATCTTTCACCAGGGGATGATATAATCGATGGACTCGGATTTTCTGGAAGAGTGTAGCAGCTTCCAGATCTTTTCGCTGACTCATCTGAGTCGCCCTCCGAAGCCACATTTCAGCTGTGACAGGCAGGTCAAGGTCAAAAAGTATCTTTCCTGAAGAATAGGATGCAATTAATTTACAAAATTTAAGCCTCATTACTTCAAAGAATACGTTAACAATATGCATTATTTTAATATCTATATATCACGTTTCTTTGCTCTCATTCTCTCTCCCCCCGCTCTCTCTCATTCTCTCCTCCCCGCTCTCTCTCTCTCTCTCTCTCTCTCTCTCTCTCTCTCTCTCTCTCTCTCTCTTTCTCTCTCATTCCTATGCAACACCTCATGTCCATGATGACATTGCTACATTTTAGCTGGGAAAGGAGGCACTTCCTCCTGCTTGCATTTTCTAGCGAAGGCGACACGACAATGTCGCCAGTTAGAGACGATGACTCTATGTGGTTCTAACATTCCGTGGGTAATCACCTGTCTGGTCATTTGATTCGCAAAAAATTGTAGCGAACCTTCCTCAAAAACTACCCCCACTACAGTCTACTCTAATGTTTAAACATTAAAATAAATACAGAATATAACATAAAAAAGAAGGGAGGACTATCTTGGCTAGAATTCTGGTGCGAACAATAAATTCTCTAAACAGAAATAATATCTCAACACTTTTAAACACAATCAAGAAAGACAGACGATACATTAACACACGTTATATAAACAATTTTACAAGGTCTTTACACGCACAAATAAAACGAAACAAAAGTATTTACAAATAATCTAGAAAATATTAAGTTTAACTACGAAAATAACTCTCAGAATAATAACAAGAATAGAAAACGGACGTGCTGTCATTTTGCCTTCCGCGTGATAACATTAAAATTAAAGAATTTCTTCACACAAAAATATACTTTGCGAACGTAACAGAAAAATGTTGTGCAACGCCACACTGATGACAAAATAAAACATCATTATGCAACTGGTAGATTTTACTGCCACATATTTCCTAAAACAATGGACATTCATCATTTCAAATTATACTCAAGTCAAATTAGATACACATTTTACAGCAGTGCTAGTCTTATATTGTACATACATACATACATACATACCGTCATACATACATACATACATACATAGTATAGATAGAGAAGAGAAATTGCACAGTTGTGGAAATTAGCTGCCCACCGGATGTTAACATAAAGCTGAAGATCAGTGGAAAAGTGAATACCTATGTTGAACTATTGAGAAATTTGTTCCATATCCCAGGGCCCCAATAATTACAGGTATAAACCTGTAATTATTGGGGCCCTGGGATATGGAACACATTGCCTAAATACCAGTCTTAAGAAATTAGGCTTCTCAAAGCCAGAAAGGAGTAAGCTAATTCGAAAACTACAGATCCAATCCTTCACGGGAACTGTAAAAATATGTAGAATTTCCAGAAGTCTATCATTTAAATATATATGAGCATGTCTAGATATGCAATTATATGCATGAGAGTATACACATAAGACATACAAATCTGCACAAACATACATCCACGTTGACATGCCGCTGATATTTATAGAGTGTTAGACAATTTAGGTATGCAAATTAGGGATTCCTTCATTGAATAATTGCATTTGCTGAGTATGTAAACAGTTTGGCTACTTGTTTCTCGGGACACTGTCAGAATGATGTAGACGCCTCTGATGAAAACACAATAAGGTTCGGAAATCGATTAAGGTTGCTCATCATTTTTTTCAGCCTGCGGAGGAATGGCCAAAATTTGCCCTGTATATAATTGTACCATATGCTACATACATACCTACATACATACATACATACAAATATACCCTGTTGTTGATGTAGAAATT
This sequence comes from Octopus bimaculoides, assembly GCF_001194135.2. Lineage (NCBI taxonomy): Eukaryota > Metazoa > Mollusca > Cephalopoda > Octopoda > Octopodidae > Octopus > Octopus bimaculoides. Next base: position 1,366,271 of record NC_068983.1, on the reverse strand, counting down.
CCAATGAAAGAGCCTTGAACTAGGTTAGAAACCGATTCTTTCTCTATTGGCAAGAAATCTTGAGATAAACGTAATAATGACATACGTACATGCATACATACATATATAACAGCCTAAGATTTGGAAAGCAGTTCCTTCAGCAGCATTCCTTGTCTGATAACCCAAAGAAGCCATACGACTCTACCGCAGTGAGTCACCAGATGAAAGAATGAGCCTATATGAGCAGAAGACCATGCATGGATATGTTAGTAGAAAGCTTCAAGATGATCGTAACATTGATCATCAAAGGAGTGTATCGTGGATCAATAGCCGGTTTACTACTTCTCACTTTAAAGGATATGCGTCTGCAATCCAGGAACAGGAAATATCAACCAAGTACTTGATTCACAAAAGGGACAGAGATGCAGGAAAATGTGACAACCGATGCAGACTTTATGGAGTTAGTCTGAAAATGTCATCACGGTATTATCTATCGATCAGATATGATCTTGTAGCTAGGTCGCTGTATAATGGGATCCGTGGAAAATATTACACCAAGGACAAAGAAATAAGGGCCCACAGTATGGTGGAAGCCATAGTCACTCATAATAAAAAGGATTACCGGTGGAATATCCCAGTGAAATCTTCAATAAAATGTAAACGCAATAGACTTAATATAATGAGTGTGATAGAGAAGAGAACCTATGTGAAGTTGCGGAAATCAGCTGCCCAACGGATGTTAACATAAAGCCATCAAAAATTGCAGTTTATCTATCCAGATTATAAGTTCAAGCTTATATCTGTAATTATCGGGGGTCCTGGGATATGTAACACACAGCCTAAATCCCAATGTTGAGAAATTAGGCTTCTCTAAACCAGAAAGGAGAAAGCTGATTCAAAGACTACAGATCGAATCGATCACTGGAACTACAAACATCTGTAAAACTTTCCAGAAGTTTATCACTTAAGTATATATGAGCATGTCTAAGTATACATCTATATTCATGAGAATATATACATAAAACGAAATATACAAATTTGCACGTATACATACATACAAAATGACCCTGCTGTTGATTTTGAAATTTCAAAGAAGGACCTTTGGATCTAGATTAGAAACCAGCCCTTACTCTCTTGGCACGAAATCTTGAAATAATAATAATACATACATACATACATACAGACAGACAGACAGACAGACATGCATACGTATGTATGTACATATATATATATATATGTATGTACATATATATATGTATGTACATATATATATATGTATGTACATACAGTCGTGGCCAATGATTTTCGCAAACACCGTTTTTTTCGCTATTTCGTATGAAAAATGTAAATGTTAATGATTTAATATTATTTTAACAGATTATCTTTAATCCAATAAGATTTGAAAGAAAAACTGTTGGAAACCAATAGATATTGCAAAATAATCATCAGTTTGCGGAATTGGTTATGTTCCCTACAAGTGGAAATCACATTCCACTTCATGATTTCATGTTGGAATCATATGAACACTAATCAACTAATAATTAGTCATCAGAACACTAAGTAAAGTTATGTATGATGTCATGAGTCTTTTATGATTGATTTTTAATTAATGAATGCTCTTTTTCCTCACAAAAATTTTTCTTTTATTGCAGTCCGTCAATAATTTCTCTCTACCAAAATGGCCTAACAACGCAGGATATTGTTGCTAAAGGCATTGCACCTGAAAGAACTGAGTACAGGATTATAAAAAAAAAACTTTCAAAGAAACAGGATCCATAGCTCTGAAGAAGGCCCCTGGTCGTCAACATCTGTCCTGTGACCCTCAAGACAGGGCTTCAGTGAGAATTTCATTGAGGAATCAAAGTGCCACCAGCAAAGACTTGCTAAAGAGTGGGAATCAGCTTTTGCCAGCATTTCAGCTGGAACTGTTTCACGATGGCTTCTTGACAATGGTCTCGTTTCACGGAATGCTTCAAAGGAACTTTTTTTGTCCAAGAAAAACGTGAAAGAAGGCTTGCCTTTTGCAGAAAATATATAAATGGGTCTAGTGAACAATGGAACAAAGTGATTTTTTCTGATGAAGCACCATTTCAATTGTTTGGGACATCTGGAAAAAAGGCTCGTCAGAAGGCAGCAAGTTGAACGCTATGATGAGGCTCGTATCGCGCCCACAGTCAAGCACACAGAAACCATTCCTGTGTGGAGTTGCTTTTCATCGAAGGGCATTGGGTGACTGTCAGTTTTGCCGAAAAACACTTCTATGAATTCCACATGCATGTCTGTGTGTGTGTGTATATATATATATATATATATATATATATATGGGTATATGTATGTGTGTGTATACATTTATATGTATATATATACATATTTATACATATACATCATACATATGAATTGCATATACATGCGTATGTGTGTGTGTTGCCAGCTGTAAGTTGTTCTCTTACATTAATCGTTTTGCTTTCTCCCGGTATTTCTGGCTGACATTGTGATCAACGACGATTATTACTGTTCGTCTTGTTTGTAAACGTTAACTATGTGTATTGTGTATTAGCATCGTAAAGAAAGCCAGGATTATACAATGTGCCAAGTTCTACCGCCTACATGTTTAAATATTGTATAGACGTAAACAGATATGATTCCATTAGAACGAAAGATGAAACAAGTGAAATTGTGCGTAGGACGAGAATTACATTGAGTCATTTAATCCATTACTTATGTGAGATAATGTGGGTGGCTTTCAGCTGCTTATTTCACTTGCTAGTAATAGCAGTTGAATGCCCATCACATTATTCTCTTCCACCTTCAAAGTTTCACGTGTGCTAATATGATCTTGGGATCCCTGAAGATGGAAAAAAGATGTGATTGTCACGACTGGATTGTCTTTGATCTTGTCAACTCGATCAAGGTTGAGTTGAAGTTAGTCAACGGAAATGGCATTCCGTCGTTTACGACTATGAGTGTTCCAGTTGATCCGATCAATGAATGACTCTGCTGGTGAGATTAACATGCATGTGGCTGAGCACTCCACAGACGTGCGTACCCTTAACGTAGTTCTCGGGGAGATTCTTGCACATAGAAACCATTACGAAGACGACGACAAACGATAAAGAAGCGTCCCACTGTTAGGAACCACTAATCGATAATATCTAGACATTACTGAGAGATTTTTATGGATTATGTTGATAACAGTAAATATCGTCTTATCAACGTAGAACGATGAAAGCCAGAATTGGCCACGGTTGGAGATTTGAACGCAAACTATTTCTGACAAACTAGTTCAAATAAGTGGAAGCTATTCAGGGATAGGAAGTCAATCAAATAATTCGATTCTAATTTACTTCATTTTATCGATTATGTAAGAATGAATCCCAATGTTGACCTAGGAGCGATTTGAACTCACAACGCAAAAATAGAGGAAAACGAAAATGTCCCCATAGGGAGCACATTGTCATTTAAGCCACCACACATGATACACAGGTGGGTGTATATGATTGACCCTTTATTGTCTGCAATTTGTCTCTTCCCCCACCCCACCCCCATCACTTATAATAGTGACTTTCTCCCGAAGAAAGAAATATTGCTCAATCCAACAGGGAAATAATAAAGTGTTTGAATAAGTTGAGGTTGCTACAAATAACATCCAACTCTCATTCAAGCAATGCTTAACCGTGGGAAACCTTTCATTATAGATCTGCTGGAATAAGGTGACTTTGAGCTAAACCTCACCACCACCGCCACCACCACTACACCGTTACATTCCCATCCCCATCAAACACCACCACCATCAAACCAGCAGCAACCACCAATAATGGGAGTATCTCTTACATACGGTTGTGTATTTAAGCAAATAAATACCGGCATGTTTTTTTCAAACCGCTCTTTGATTACTTTCTCGGAATTTGGCTGTGTTAAAATATAATTAAGAACACCAACATACTCCATACTGAACTGAAATAACCTGGTGGTACCCAATAAAACAACATTATTAAAGACTAACAGCCTCTCTGCATTCCTAAACAGAATAGGTAGAGTTTTCGCAACATTCTATCATGCGTTACCAAAATATAATCTGCTAATTAGAGTTAACAAGACTGTCAGATATACTCGTATTTAGATTATACTCATTTGTACCAAATATAATTATAGAAAAATGTGACTTTATTCGGCAAGTATCTCAGCTAGGATGGCTAAAGAGGCATAAAATGACGACTGCATTAACACCGACATTGAACAATGCTAATAACAGGTAATCAATCAGAATAGTTTTGAGCAAAACATAAATTATGATGTATTGTGACAAATCATCCACGAGAACCTTGCTACATAGCACAGGCATACATGCATACACACGTACATACAGTTATACATGCATGCATACATTTATACATTCATACATACACGCATACACACATTTATACATTCATACATAGAAACATGCATACATACTTACACTTATACATTCATACATACATTCATACATACGTGAATACATACATACTTGCAAATATGCATACATAAATACATACATACATACATACATACATACACACATAAATACATACATACATACATACATACATAAATACATACATACATACATACATACATATATATGTATGACGTTATGGACGAGACTATCGGATGTTGCAATACAACACTGGTCATGATGCGAATGACTCCACCCCGCTGGTCGGGTGAGCGGGCCAACATCACCCCCTTATCGGAAGGCTACTACGTCAGAGGTTGACCCATTCGCAGTTGAGTGGATTGGAGGAAGGTGAAATGAAGTGTTTTACTCAAGAACACAACGCTACACCCGATCTGGAAATTGAACCCATGATCCAGCGATCGTGTGGTCGTGAATGTAATACCCTAAGCCCTAGACCACACGCCTTCATCCATCCATTTTTACATTCCCACGTCAAAATTTGTTCAGGTATAGTGGGTAATATCTGATCATCATTTGCAAAGCTTAGGTAACGCTGGTGAGGCATAAAAAGAAAACAAGAAAGCATCCTAGCGATGGTTCAGCATATTTAGAAAGCATTAGCGAGGAACAGTCTTTTGAAGCCAGCCAAGACCAGCAGACAATCATTTTTACAAATAGAAAATGGGATACGAATTCATTTGGAATGTTTTACTTTGCCTAATTATAAAGTTAGTGAGCCAAGGAGAGTAATACAATATGCCAATGCCATAAATTTAGATTGTTTTGGCAGGTAGTGATGCGTTGAATGACGTAAGCAAAAATAATTTTTGAATGAGTAGAAATTTCGTCTTAGAGAACGAAAACAAAGTAGCCTAATGTTGTCACTGAGAAACTTTCAAGAAATTAAGAATTAATTATATTAAGAAAATAAAAAGAAAGAAAAGCACTGAATTTTTCTCTTTCAAGGAATATCATATCTATGTTGTTCGCAGGATACATTCAGCTATCGAAATGCCGTTAAATCAAAAAAAAAAAAGCGCATTACTACCAACTATATAAATATTGTATGCGTGCGTGTGTGATTGTATGTGCCTGTGTTTGTGTGTATGTGTGTGTGCGTGCGTGTGTGTGTGTGTGTGTGTG